>NW_026732334.1:157500-217500 GCF_028476545.2 Physella acuta
GAGGGTTGGAAATTGGACTCGTCTAAATTAGAAGGTTGGAGATTGGACCCAATTTAGAGTGTTGCTTCTATCCTGGAATGACCAGGATATTCCGTCACTGTTTGGCGCTGGTTGGGAGGAGTCGTTTCCCTTTCCTTGGCAATTATTTTTGTTTATATTAACCCTCTAAAACCCAGATTGAATAAATAATAAATGTTTAAAAACTGCTGCTATTTTATGGAAATTGTATCTGTTCACGGAAGCCACTTTTTCATTGTGGAGAGTCCAAATCTTTTTATTCTTTTATAGGGGGAGCCAAGATATTAATTTTTAAATTGATAGGTGAGTCAAGATCCAGGTCATTCTATTTTTAGCAAATATCCCGGAAATTCTATTTATAGGAGACTCAAGATACTGGGAATTCTATATACAGAACAGTCAGGATCCTAGTCATTATTTTAATTGTTACAAAGCCCAACATAGTGTTTGCCCCCAATCACCTTCATTTATCTAAAAGACACTGTAAATAAATTCCTTGAATTTGTAGCCATCAATTTAATGAACTCACGAGTCATAGTAAAAATTAAAACTTTTGGCCAATTAATTTTCATAACTGTAATACAAGTAGAACGTTTTAGGCGTCGTTCATCTGCCTTTTACTTACAAAATAAACAATCTATAAATACATCAGGTAAACATGAACTCCGTGAATTGAAGGTATGCAAGTAAAATGGAGGAGTTATAAACTAGCCCTTAAAAATGAAGAGCTGGGTGTAGAAATAATTGGATGGAATCTCGATGGAAAATTCGCTGAGTGGTGCCGGGAAATGTTTTCATATCGCAGACATTTTGCTGGGTCTCCGGTTTCACTAGCTGAATTCCTTGCCTTCTATGGGCGCTAGACTTCAAACATGAGGTGCTCTAACGTTATCTAAAATAAACAAACTTGAGAATGTTCTACAGCGTAACAATGCATTTGAGTTCAGAGAAGAGATTCAAAGAAGACGACATACCCAAGTATGAAAGATAAATAATTTTAAACTTAGTCGAACAGCGCTATTTTCTGGGACATACACAATATAAAGAAACATCAATGTAAAAAAAATACACTATAAATCACTGGCATTGATGGTTTCCAAAACTTAAAAGCCAATGTGGTTGGTAGTCAAGAGCAGTAAAATCAAAGCAAAAGTGAGACCATACCAAAGTATTTTGTCTGCTAGTTGTCTGTCGTTTCTTTCCACAGAATAAGCAAAATACATGTTTTCTTTCTGATGTGTTTAACAAATACAAAGGCATTAAAACAGTTGCCCAACAATGGACAGCCTACGATTGTCTATAGTCTATAGTAGTCAATACTACTATAGAAATCAGACATTTTTCCCACAATCAACAAACTACACGTGTCTATATAATAATGTAAAAAATCAGACATTTTCCCCACAATCAACAAATTACACGTGTCTATATTATAATGTAAGAAATAAGACATTTGTTCCACAATCACCTATCTACAAATGTCTATATTATAATGTAAGAAATAAGACATTTGTTCCACAATCACCAACCTACAAATGTCTATGTTATAATGTAAGAAATAAGACATTTGTTCCACTCTCACCAACCTACAAATGTCCATATTATACTGTAAGAAATCAGACATTTCCCCCACTCACCAACCTACAAATGTCTATATTATACTGTAAGAAATCAGACATTTCCCCCACTCACCAACCTACAAATGTCTATATTATACTGTAAGAAATAAGAGATTTCCCCCACAATCACCAACCTACAAATGTCTATATTATACTGTAAGAAATAAGACAGTTAACCCACTCTCACAAATCTACTTAGTGAAACTTTCTCTAACAATGAATCATGAGGCCGCACACATTTTTAGTCGTGTTATATTGGAATTGAAAGCGATGCAGTTACCATTTGCGTCATCACTTGCGTTGTTAAGGTATTAATTTCGTGGCAATTAGAACTTGGTAAACAGAGAACGATTTTCTGTTGTTAAAAGTTAAAATATTGAGCATCATCAGCAGATACATGTGCACTCACATAAACGCACGTTTAAATATATTCTATATATTGTGTATATATGTGGTATATATATATATATATATATATATATATATATATATATATATATATATATATATATATATATATATATATATATTCGATGGTCTCGGTCGCAAACCGTCTAACTCAAAAAAATTCGATTTTCTTTTTTTTAAATAAATCAAAAGCCAATATGATTCCTCATAATGCCTTAAAATATTAGAGAAATCTGTAGAATGATTATTGAGATATAATCATTTGAACAAACCGCCTATTATTTCTAGCGCTAAAAATCTCGGCGCAAAACGAATATCGCTATATTTGTCAGTACACTTTTGATCGGGAACGCAGTCGCACGCCGTAATCACACAATTTTACAGCACAGCAGTCACAGTACTTATAGGTAAGGATATTTAATTAATTATGTTCAACTATTCTATTTCATTTTGTTATTTTAAGAATAATAAACAAATAGTATTTGTTTAATATAGCCTGTTTCCAGATTATCAATAACCAAACTGATTTGTTTACAATTTTTTAGGCTAACACAATACTTTGAAACTAGATCTTCATTCTAGAATCTAAATATAAATCAAAACAATATTATTCGAATTATATTTCCACAATAATGTGCAATAAATTTAATTATTGTTAATTCACTACTAGCTTTAGATTGAGGGTTTAGATACGTGTTAAGAAATGTTTATATGGTAGGTTACAAAATGCTTGGCGTACATGTTCAACGACATGGTTAGTTGTCTTTAGTAAATGGTATGATGATTAATTTTAGAACAGACAAGCCTATCTCAACACACCAGCCTCTCTCAACATACCAGCCTCTCTCAACATACCAGCCTCTCTCAACATACCAGCCTCTCTCAGCATACCAGCCTCTCAACATATCAGCCTCTTTCAACAGACCAGCCTGTCTCAACAGACCAGTCTTACAACATAACAGACCAGCCTCTCTCAACAGACCAGCCTCTCTCAACAGACCAGCCTCTCTCAACAGACCAGCCTCTCTCGACAGACCAGCCTCTCTCAACATACCAGCCTCACTCGACAGACCAGCCTCTCTCAACATACCAGCTTCTCTCAACAGACCTGCCTCTCTTGACATAACAGCCTCTTTTAACAGATTAGCCACTCTCAAAAGAATTGCCTCTCTCAACATATCAGCCTCTATCAACAGACCAGCCTCTGTCAACACACCAGCCTCTCTCAAAAGACCAGCCTCTCTCAACATACCAGCCTCTCTCAACAGACCAGCCTCTCTCAACATACCAGTCTTACCACATAACAGACCAGCCTCTCTCAACATACCAGTCTTACCACATAACAGACCAGCCTCTCTTAACAGATCAGCCTCTCTTATTAGATCAGCCTCACTCGACAGACCAGTCTCTCTCAACAGACCAGCCTCTCTCAACAGACCAGCCTCTCTCAACAGACCAGCCTCTCTCAACAGACCAGCCCCTCTCAACATACCAGCCTCACTCGACAGACCAGTCTCTCTCAACAGACCAGCCTCTCTCAACAGACCAGCCTCTCTCAACAGATCAGCCTCTCTCAACAGACCAGCCTCTCTCAACAGATCAGCCTCTCTCATCAGATCAGCCTCTCTCAACAGATCAGCCTCTCTCAACAGACCAGCCTCTCAACATATCGGTCTCTATCAACAGACCAGTCTTACCATACAAGACATCAGCATCTCTCAAAAGACCAGCATTTCACAACAAACCAGTCGTAACAAACAAAAGACCAAACTCTCTTAAATGACCAATCTTACCATACAGGACACAAGAATATATCAACAAACTTGTCTAACCTTTTAAGGCACCAGTAACTCACAAGAGAACAGTCTCTCTCAGCAGACCAGTTGTAATATACAAAAGACCAATCTCTCTCAACTGACCAATCTTACCCTCCAAGATACCAGCCTCTCTCAACAGATTAGTCTTATCCTACAATAGACAAGCCTCTCTCAACACACCAGTCCTACCATACAAGACACCAGCCTCTCTCAACACACCAGTCCTACCATACAAGACACCAGCCTCTCTCAACACACCAGTCCTACCATACAAGACACCAGCCTCTCTCAACACACTAGTCCTACCATACAAGACACCAGCCTCTCTCAACACACCAGTCCTACCATACAAGACACCAGCCTTTCTCAACACACCAGTCCTACCATACAAGACACCAGCCTCTCTCAACACACCAGTCCTACCATACAAGACACCAGCCTCTCTCAACACACCAGTCCTACCATACAAGACACCAGCCTCTCTCAACACACCAGTCCTAACATACAAGACACCAGCCTCTCTCAACACACCAGTCCTAACATACAAGACACCAGCCTCTCTCAACAAATCAGTCGTACCATACAAGACACCAGCCTCTCTCAACAGATTAGTCTTATCCTACAATAGACAAGCCTCTCTCAACACACGAGTCCTAACATACAAGACACCAGCCTCTCTCAACAGATTAGTCTTATCCTACAATAGACAAGCCTCTCTCAACACACCAGTCCTAACATACAAGACACCAGCCTCTCTCAACACACCAGTCCTACCATACAAAACACCAGCCTCTCTCAACACACTAGTCCTACTATACAAGACACCAGCCTCTCTCAACAAACCAGTCCTACCATACAAGACACCAGCCTTTCTCAACACACCAGTCCTACCATACAAGACACCAGCCTCTCTCAACACACCAGTCCTACCATACAAGACACCAGCCTCTCTCAACACACCAGTCCTACCATACAAGACACCAGCCTCTCTCAACACACCAGTCCTAACATACAAGACACCAGCCTCTCTCAACACACCAGTCCTAACATACAAGACACCAGCCTCTCTCAACAAATCAGTCGTACCATACAAGACACCAGCCTCTCTCAACACACCAGTCCTACCATACAAGACGCCAGCCTTTCTCAACAGATCAGTAGTAACATACAATAGACCAGCCGCACATAACAGACATTAGACACCAACCTCTCTCAAAAAGACCAGCCTTACCATTCAAGAGACCAGCCGATCTCAAAAGACCAGTCACACCTATCAAGAATTCAAAGCGACAGATATTCGTGCACTGCAGTACAAGCCTGATGCTACTGTCTACTTCAAAGTGAATTAGCAGATAGCTGGCAATTGCTAAGCTAGGGTCGTAAGATTATGATCTTCATCTATAGCCCCTGTCAAGTTGTACAAGAGTAGAAAAAAAGATAAAAGCTGTCATATTTGAGCACCTAAAAGCAAGTAATAAGCACACCTTTTTATGATGATTTCCCTGATTTTAAAAATATATTGCCATTTTGATGTTTCTTTATGTGACGTTTATTCAAACAATAAATTTTAAAAATAAACACATTTTTTTTGTGTTACATTTTTGTAAAATAAGTAAACACTAAGTCAGTATTAATGTAATTAGTATGTTATGTCTCATTCATAATATATCTGACAATACGTTTTCTGTTTTTACTATTATTATTCTACAAACCCAGCACCCACCAGATTAAGTAAAATAAACTGTGAGAATAGAAAGATGTAATAAATAAAGCATAACCTTTAACAGTTAACAAGTCTAATGCTAAATACAGACATACTGAATACAGTCGAAAGCGATAAAGCCATACTAAAACATCTCTACTAAAAATTAAACTGACCCCATTATGTAGAATAAACTCAAATAATTAAAATATGAGCCCAAAACTATAATCTAAATATTATGAAGTGGTAATTATAACTTAAAAACATAAACATAACTAAATCACGTTCATTGGACAAAACGAACGAACTCGGCTGAGACCGAAATTCTCGGCTCAAAACAGCTAAATCTGCGCGCGCACAGATAGACGGTTTGCACCGAGAATTTTAGACCGAGCAAACCGTCTATCTTTTTAAACCTGCTATAATTTTGTAAATATTAACAAAACTCATTTTAAAACGCTACAGTATAGTCGGTAGAGAGTTTCTTCGGAGATATGATTAAAAAAAATTTGTATTAGAGCGATCGAGAAGAAAATAATCAGTTTTTTGTCTCTCCTGTAAAATTTACATTTTCGGAGTTAGACGGTTTGCGACCGAGACCATCGCAATATATATATATATATATATATATACATATACACATACATATATATAGGCATACATATGAGCATATAATAAATGTAAATGCTACTTTCTCTCTCTCTCTTTCTCTCTCTCTCGCTATATATATATATATATATATATATATATATATATATATATATATATATATATATATATATATATATATATATATATATATATATATATATATATATATATATACTTCCTGAATCTGATCCAAACCAATAACTTGCCAGAAATTCGATTCGACTTCCTGGTTATATTTATATTGCTTTAGCCAATACCCAGTAGCCTATAGCGAGCGAGTCCACATTTAGTAGGCTAACATACAAAGATGCGTTTATGCCCTACCATTGCGAATCGCTATTGGAGATATCAAACACAAATATTACAGATGTTTGTTCGATCGCAATCAAAGCTTAAATTAATTTCCTCGCAGCTCACGAGCTCCTCAACACGGAAGTGTTTGCTAGTGACGTTAGTTGGTGGTAAAACGACGTTTTGCGGACATTATTTCAGGTGTATATATTTTTCAATCTGACTCACCTTGACGCCGGTTTTTTTGTTTTTCTTTGTTACTTAATCGTTACCTTTTTATAAAGTTGTTGTGATGTCGTAAGTGTAAGCATATATTACTTTGAAACATGAACATAAGAAATTAATCTTAACTATCTAGTTTTACTACAAATAGCCTAGCACACATTTCACAATTTAAAACAGGATTTTAATCAAATCAATCGACAACTGTCAAAAAAAAAAAATCGAAAATATTTTTATTAACTAAATAGCCAGTTGGAACCAATTTTTCTGCTACAAATACACATTTTATTTATGCAGTATATTCAATGTATTTCTTAACTAATTCCAATTTTCCCTTCAATTTTCCTTTTCAATGACAAAGTCCAGCGTTGAATCATCATTCTTTCTTGTAACTTACATAACAAACTATGTAATACAGTTTATCCTAGCATCGATTCTGGCTATATTTGATTTCTCCCAAAATTTATGTAAATACTTTTTTAACACTTTATTTTTTCTTGAAGAAACTGAAGAGGAAGGAACACAAATTGCAATCCATCTCTACAATTTCCCGTCTTCCTTAATCTCAGCAGTCTTCCCTCCTCATGTGAACTAGAGCCAGACAGAGGACTACCCCTCACCATCTCCACCCCTTAATACAAAGTCTCCCCAACATGAAAGGCTAGACAGACGAACCCCCCCCCCTCCCCAACTACCTTAAAACACTTGGAGTCTCCCCTCACGGACGAGCGAGACATACCCCTATCCCCCCCAATCCAATACACGTAATGGCGTCCAATTTTCATGTGGGAATTCCCGATAATGCCCCGCGCTAGGATACGCAAGGGCTCGCCACCCCATCTGTCATATCCAAATACTGACACAGTAAAGGGACACAAACCCTTTAACTCCGGGAGATTGCCGGCCCTTGTTTCAGGGCCCATAATATTTACTTGCACTGCCTTATTTCAATCGATATCTTTGTGAGTTATATTTTCGTACTAAATCTGATTTAGAAGATTGTTTATTTTGCTTAAATGTTCAAAAAACAAAACAAAAAACTACTTGCCTTTCATATTTTGTTTTGTTTACTAGGCATTTAAAAAAAACAACCAGATAATGGTTTCTACGTCAATGTTCTCTCAATGTTTGTAGGGAGAATTGTTGTGTGTGTGTGTGGGGGGGGGGGGGGTAGTAGTACCTCACTATTCTTAAATTAAACAAAAAATATTATTTTAACAACGTGCTTTGTCAGATTTTGAAATTCGTTCAGACAAATTGTTTTTACATGATAATATTATTGTTACGGATCAAGTACCCAATCTTGATAAATGTTTACTTCATTTTTCAATTTTAAATAGTAATTGCCATCAATTTATGTAAAATTAGCCTCGCGAGCATGCAGCATTTGCTTTTGTTAAATTCGTTAATTAAATAGAACCATATTATGAAACTAGTAGGACCACCTCTAGGGGACGGAGTGGTCTATCGGTAGAGAGCTGAACTGCTAACCCGTAAGTCTAGAGCTCAAATCCGGGTTCAAGATGTCCCTGAGTCCACCCAATTCTGATGGGTATCTAACTCACGTTAGGGAAAGTAAAGGCGGCTAGGCATAGTGCTGACCACACTATCTATTTATAAGCCGAGGTCACAGAAACAAGTGAACTCTACTTCACTTGCCCTATAGACCGTTACGTTTGAAAAGGGAACTTAGTACCACCTGTGTTCACGGATGTAAAGATTTTACCTTGACTACCTGTTGGTGCTACCTGCAAGCCAATCATTACCTGATACAGCCGGTCCAGGTGTGGCGACTGGCAGATGCCAGTAGAAAATAGCGAGCGATATCGTTGAGAAAAGTAGACCATATCCGGGATGTTGAGCAAGTGAAGGTATTAGGACCTTTTCCATGTGACCTTTCAGCTCCCGGGGGGCAATATAATCTATGACATACACTTAAAAGGGATGTAACCTTTTCCTGTATAGCAGGATATTTTCTTCTAGCTCGATATTTATAAACAAAATGTAGGCCGATGTAAGAGATTTTTTTTTTAAACGTGTAAGATCCGTGTGTCTTAATGACACACCCAACACGTCTAGACGAGTGCGTCTCAAAAGTGGCTACGAGTACCCCGACATGGGTTGTGTAATGCATGCTAGTTCACCAATAACTGAGTATTGTTGTTTAGTTAAATAAAAACAAATTTATAAACAGAATGTACCTGAGGAGTCTGAATAACTGGAGGCTATCCAACGAACATCACGGTGTGAATACAGAAGAGCAGGTTTTGAATCGCTTTAAAAGTTTGTTGAGCTCTAAATAGCTAATGAATCCCAACTACGAGTTTAATTTATTAAAAGGCTAAAATATATTTCACATTCCGGTGCAAAAAGTTTGCGATCAATAAAAGAGGAATATGACATGTTTTAAAGTAGCTGCCCGCGGCGAATATTAAATAGAAAGTGGACAGATTACTTAACACAACTTTACGGTACACGACAGGACAAATCCCAGTGGAGCAAGGCATTCAGAAAATAAGTTGGAGATGTGTCCTACACTGAGTAAACCAGTTACAAGAATTACACGACTATCATGGAGCAAGGAAAATTAGACCATAAAAATACCTGACAGAGTAATTGAAAATGGTATAAAATTATTGGGACTGAGTTTGAAAGTGGAGAAAAAGCAAATGGGATTGTTGCAAATTGACAATACTACACTATGTTGACATAGGCGGGGTGAGAAAAAGACAGAACTAAATGATTTATTATCTTTACATATTGTTATCAACCATCTGATTAACTAAATGATTTATTATCTTTACATATTGTTATCAACCATCTGATTACCTTCACATAACCCCAGCATAAAGACCATTTCTTTTAAGTCATAACAATGTATTCACATGTTTGGAGGTTTCTGAGTATTCAATAGCATTTAGGAGGTTTTATGAATAATGAGATCAATAACACATGAGCTAGAAAAAGAAGAAAATAGGGGCCTATTGTAAAACATATCGATTAATAACCTATGCCTATAAATAATTAAAATCAACGTCATCAAAGTAATATTTATCTCTTGTTTTATTACACATGTGCTAGTAAAGATGAAATATCCAACCCTCCTACACACTACTGTACACAAAGTGAAAGTGATGACCCATAAAACTTGATGTGGGATACTGTTCTGTTTATCGTCCAAAAAACTTACATTAACTCTGGTGAACTAAGAGTTCAATGAATCAACTTGAACATAAATTATCAGTTAAAAATAGAGTCTAGTATTGATCTATCACCCACGCCGTATGTATAACGTGACATCAACTTATCAGCTAGTTTCTACGGCAAACAGTCGCTAATCGATTTCTTGAACAACTATTGTCAATGTGTTCAGTTAGCGAATGATAGAACTATTGTCAATGTGTTCAGTTAGCGAATCATAGTCGAACTATTGTCAATGTGTTCAGTTAGTGAATCAAAGTCGAACTATTGTCAATGTGTTCAGTTAGCGAATCATAGTAGAACTATTGTCAATGTGTTCAGTTAGTGAATCATAGTAGAACTATTGTCAATGTGTTCAGTTAGTGAATCAT
Organism: Physella acuta; assembly: GCF_028476545.2. Taxonomy (NCBI): domain Eukaryota; kingdom Metazoa; phylum Mollusca; class Gastropoda; family Physidae; genus Physella; species Physella acuta. The sequence continues at coordinate 167,801 of NW_026732334.1, forward strand.
AGAAGAACTATTGTCAATTTGTTCAGTTAGTGAATCATAGTCGAACTATTGTCAATGTGTTCAGTTAGTGAATCAAAGTCGAACTATTGTCAATGTGTTCAGTTAGCGAATCATAGTAGAACTATTGTCAATGTGTTCAGTTAGTGAATCATAGTAGAACTATTGTCAATGTGTTCAGTTAGTGAATGATAGTAGAACTATTGTCAATGTGTTCAGTTAGTGAATGATAGTAGAACTATTGTCAATGTGTTCAGTTAGTGAATCATAGTAGAACTATTATCAATGTGTTCAGTTAGTGAATCATAGTCGAACTATTGTCAATGTGTTCAGTTAGTGAATCAAAGTCGAACTATTGTCAATGTGTTCAGTTAGTGAATCATAGTAGAACTATTGTCAATGTGTTCAGTTAGTGAATCAAAGTAGAACTATTGTCAATGTGTTCAGTTAGTGAATCATAGAAAACTATTGTCAATGTGTTCAGTTAGTGAATGATAGTAGAACTATTGTCAATGTGTTCAGTTAGTGAATGATAGTAGAACTATTGGCAATGTGTTCAGTTAGTGAATGATAGTAGAACTATTGTCAATGTGTTCAGTTAGTGAATCATAGTAGAACTATTGTCAATGTGTTCAGTTAGTGAATCATAGAAGAACTATTGACAATGTGTTCAGTTAGTGAATGATAGTAGAACTATTGTCAATGTGTTCAGTTAGTGAATCACAGTAGAACTATTGTCAATGTGTTCAGTTAGTGAATCATAGTCGAACTATTGTCAATGTGTTCAGTTAGTGAATCAAAGTCGAACTATTGTCAATGTGTTCAGTTAGTGAATCATAGTAGAACTATTGTCAATGTGTTCAGTTAGTGAATCCTATGCCTCTATGATGAGATTGTGAAACATGGTTTAAATTCCATTTTCTATTCAATCTTTTATTCAGATTAATTATCCGTCAACTCGAATTTTATTACGCCAACAAATAATCAGTGGATCATAACGAAACAAGTCATTTCTAATTTCTAATGAGCAACAACCATCTGTTTTAGATATATTTGATCCTAAATGTGGAACTAAAAAGTCTCATCAAGCTAATTACATAATTAAACTATAGCGTATTATATAAGCTCAACCTGTCTTATCAATCCGGATACATAATTTAACAATAGCGCTATATCGTGCTATATTAGCTCAATCAATATCATCAAACTAAATACATAATTAACTAATAGCATGTTCAATTAGCTTAGCCTATCTCATTAAACGTAAAACTTATGGTCTGGACTAAACCCTAACTCATACTATAAGAGCCCACCGTTATTGGGATGTCAACATTTTTACTGTCTGCCCCACCTTACACGGTGTCTCGTCTTCAATCGTGTATCGATTAGTTTCATTTCCCCGACATGTCGATTGATTTCTTTAACACATCTAGTGACCGTTTGTTATTACCCCCCCCCCCCACCCCCTACAATGATGTCATGCTCGGTAATTATATTGTACACACCTCTGTTTTACCTGTATTCTAGCGCCGTTCTGGCTAATGCTGTCCCATTAAAAGATTCATATTTAATCCTGCTAAGAACATATGAAGTAGAGTTGATGTTTCTTGACTTCGCCACACTAAGGGTTGATGTGGTCAGCACTATACCCAGCTGTCTTTACTTACCCTAACGTGAGTCAGAGTTGGTTGGACTCAGGGTCATCATACAAACGCAAGTCCTAAAGTATGATGACTTGCTGTATGACGACCTGTTTACTAAATTAAGAGAAATCCAATTCCAGATCATATTAGTACTATCTTAAGATACACACATGTCGAACAAAACCATTTCTTCAATAGGAACGTTTTCGGAATGTTTTGTGTGATGCTTAGTGTTTTTTGTTTGACGTACGTATGTTTGTATGTTTATGTGTGTGTGTGTGTGATGTTACAAGTTTGATATTTAGCGGTGCGTAGATTTACTAAATCTTTCAGCTTTAGACATATATGTTATTTTTTAAAAAGTTTGTAAATTTAAACCAAAAACTTAAATATAATTAAACAATGTTTGCTAATACTAAGGATTGCAGGTAAATATTTTAGACCGTTTGTTGCTACAGATTACTCAAGATTAGGGAGTGTAGTTCAATACGTCCAAAACATATTAATACACCTAACAAAAAGATAATTATAGGTTGTTATGTACAAAGAAGCAGTGACAAGCAACGTTTGGGATAGGTACTCACGCTAAAAATGACACACACAACAAGGGAGGATTTGATTGGTTATTTCTATTTCTTTGCATCCGGGAGCCTAGGTAGGTTTAGAAGCCAGACAATGGGAAACGGATGCTGTGGGTCAGGATTTGTAATCCAAACATTCGCTTGTTCATTCCTTTAAAAGATCGGCACCTTTAGAATTTATACGTAAATAATTTATTGTACGTCCCTCATCTAAATACAGAATTTGTGTTTAACATGTATTCAACGTGTTAAAGTTTTTCTGATTCAATTGTTGGAGGCATGCACATGCAGAGCCTAAGCAACCAGACATTATCTACATAGATACAGATACAACCAACGTACAAAGATTTCGTGAGTGCCCTATAAAACGGGGGTCGTAAGGCCTAAGGATATCATGCATATGATGTGAGCAGGTAGTGCTCCAAAGAGATGAAATGTTTTGCTTTCTTTTGGTGCCGTCTCTATTCCCCACACAATCTCCCCCACAGAAGCAACACAATAAGGTTACCCCGCACTTTCTCCACACTCTGTCACCTACCTGGGGTTACCTGGTGCGTTCTCTTGGCACCCCATCACCTACCTGCGAGCAGAAGGTATCGCCCGGTGCTTACGTCATGTTTGATAAGATAATTGAATGATAGCACCTTTACCCCTGTAACTGACTAGTTATAGTACGCTCTTAGGTTGAAAATTGGAAATTCCCTGTGATGAAATTTTTTTTGAACGAAGTCTGACCCCCGAGTTCAATATTTTCTACCCTGCCACCACCGATTTCCCCTTAATCTTTCATTGTACTCACCCTATCCCATGTTTCAATGCTCCCCACACCACCCCTACCCCCACTGAGTAACAGCCCTGAGAAAACCACGCACTGACATCACCTATAGAATGGGATCGACCAATCAGGTTTATCGAAAACGGCAGACCTGGTTTGACGTCATAAGTGGCGCGGGTCTGTGGCGGGTATAAAAGCGTGGAGGTTCCCAGCTCACACGTCAATACAAACTTCACCCGACACGCGAACCTGAGTGCTCACCAGCTCGAGCTTGTGCCTTCATGAATCTTGATTTCAGTGTTTAGTTTTTTGTGTGTTGTTTTTACTACATTTATATAACTTTTATAATAGCAAGTACTGTTGATAAATAGTGTAGAGTTGTGCTTCTATTTAGAATCGATATAGTGGACATACTGTTGATATAGCTAAAAAATAGCTTCTGCTACAATGCTAGACAGACCAATGCTAGCTAGAATGGATCAGATGAAAGCCAAAGACGATACCGCAGTACCCAGCCGTGTCTACTCCTCAGCTCCGTCGTCCAGGTGCAACTCTCTGAGAAACAGGCGCGGCGGCAGCGTCAAGAGGGACAAGAAACGGAACCACACGATGACCAGAGCCAACAGCGTCAGTCTCCCAGACTGCACGGACTCCCAGGCTCGAATCAGCATGCCCTTGTCCAGAAAACAATGCCCTCTGTGCACCGTCCGCTCCTTTAAAACCACATCCAAAGGCATCGTGGACTCGGGCAGCTTCTCAAAGTCCCTCAGCTCCAACAGCCTCCTCTCCTCCGGCAGTCTGAACACCTCCCACGGGAGCGTGGACTTCTGCAGCAGGAGCACCTCTGTGGAGAACAACAGAGAGAGCAGCGTGGACTCGGCTGATGAGTTCGACAACAGCTACAGCTACGTGGCCATCCCCTCCTACTTCAGGACCCTTGTTCTGGGTGCCCAGGGGGTGGGGAAAACCTCCCTGGTCCAGCAGCTTACAAGATGCGAGTCCTTGCCTGGTAAGTCTGGCATTATATATTAGAGGTCAACATTACATTTATATTTAAACCTGCTAGGTCTGGCATTTTATACTAGAGGTCAACATTACATTTATATTACAATCTTTTAAGTCTGACCTTTTATACTAGAGATCAATATAAAATGTAATGTAAAACCTGGTAACTCATTTTATACATTTTATACTAGAGGTCAACATTAAACTATTAATAAATTCACTTAACCCAAGAAACTAAAATTACACAAATGGTATGTTTGTTTCTTTACATAATGATGAGCTAATAATGGTATACGCGGTATTTTTCATTTTTATTACAAGTAAGATTTTGCAACAGCTTACTTTATTTTTCCTTCACTGTTAAAATTAAATCAATGGGAATCAATCATCTTATTAGATTTTTTGAGAACAAAAGTAATCATTGCAAATTAGGGAAATATTCCTTGAAAATTATTTTTTTGACATTTCTAATGTGCTACACACTTTTAGAACTGCCAAGAAATTGTTGCTTAGAACTTTCATTAATTCATTATCCCACTTGATTAGCATGTTTTACATCTACCACCACCTCCCTCCTCATATAGCCATGTTTTAGTTTGACACGGGCCACGTAAAAATGGTCGATACGTGTCAAAGGTCAATAAAACAATGAATGTCGTCTTGAGAAACCACGAGATAAGATAGACCAGGGAAGGGGATGGGTGGGTAGGATGGGATCAATAGGCGTATGTTCACAGCCAGGGTGAGGCTGGGGTGGAAGATTTGCTATTTCTGGTTTGTAATAACTTGTGTCGATAAATGCTGTAGATGGTTGCGTTGTGGTAGATGTTGAGGTTTGTTGAGGTACGGTCGATGTGGGTTCTTGCTAGACTTAACGTGCGTGTAATTCGTATATTCCAAGACCAACATTATTCTAAAAAATTTAGTGCTTTCATTGACGTTGTTTTTTTTAACATGTATTACTCGGTGCAATTCTGCAACGTTTATGTATTTTTAAGCGTTCGTATTTAAAAAAACTAAATAAGGGTCATATTAAAAACGAACACATATACACGTTAACCCAGCACCAAACACACATATTTACACACACGACCACGAACTTGTACACACGAATTCGCACGTTCGCCTTCATTAGCTGACGTAATGAGTCAATCAAACATCGTAACACTGCTCACCAGACTACATTATCTCAGTCTACTCAACAACGATCCCATTTTTTTCTCTCGGTCATTTTTTTTTCAATTTCTACTCACGACTGGCCACTCTCCCTGAACTGATACACGTGCATCGATCATTCCAGACAGCCACGCGACTCAAGTGGCAGGAAGTCAGACATTGTTAACATTTTCTGGCCAGTCAGACATTGTTAACATTTTCTGGCCAGTCAGACATTGTTAACATTTTCTGGCCAGTCAGACATTGTTAACATTTTCTGGCCAGTCAGACATTGTTAACATTTTCTGGCCAGTCAGACATTGTTAACATTTTCTGGCCAGTCAGACATTGTTAACATTAGACAGATGTCATTGTTAAAATGTGCTGGCCGTCTGGCTTTGTTAAAATTTGTTAGCCGTCTGGCTTTGATAAACTGTTAAAATGTTTTGGCAGTACCCCACTAAAGCTGTATTATAATCACAATGTTACGTGCGACATACCAGAATCGTGTCAGCACTAGTCGTGAACTATTGTGGTCATTACCAAAACTAGTCGAAACGAGATAGCTATGTATTCATTTCTGATAAGTCTTAAGACTTTTAGTGATCGCAGGTCTTAATGAGGTTTCTAAAACCTCTTTGTTAAAACCCAGTGTAAACATATTTGTAATCAGGTTTTGTAAGTTATTTAGAGAGCTTAATAACATGGTACATTTTTAGAAGTCGAACTATTAACATTACACATATATTAGCCACATTTAAAAACTAAATTACCTTGACCAATATTCATATTGTCTTTTTTCACAAAAGCTGAAACTTAAACCTCATAACTCAACGAAACAATGTTCAGATCTCTTGTGGGTATTTTGAGGTCAGCCCAGCATTGCGAAATACTTATTTAACGGTAGACCCGTGGTCCTTGCCTGAATTATTCTCACTTCCGGTTCTTTCCGTCCTCGTGACTTCAACTCACTAATAGCTTTGACCTTTCGGCTAAAGTCCCACAGGGTGGGTGGGGGGGGGGTTGGTTTAAGGACCTCAGGTCTTGGGGCAGGGCAACGGGCCCTAATTAGGAATTAAGCCATCAAGAGGTCTCGTGAAGGAATAGCCGTCTGCCCGAATGGAAGCGAGGATAGGAAACAAGGAATAATGAGAGAGGTCAAGTTTGTTTGCGTGTATGTCCAAGGAGCAGGATGTGACGTCACTGCCGCAATTTCCAAACGGGAATTCTAAGAGGGCTAGAGAAAGAGGAAGTTGAGAGGATAAATTTAATAGTGTTTTTTTTTTTTTTTTTTTTTTTTAAATTGTATAAATTTAATAGTGTTGCCAATGCAAGAAACCACTTCGCGTTAATGATTGATATTTGTTAAGGTTAAATTTACTAGAAGTCATTTCCCCTCGTTTTGTTATTTTATGTTGATGCTCTTAATTTAGTATCCGTTTAAAATATATTTGTTAAGTTGAATGTGAATTTTAGTATCATGTTTATAAAATTATATATTTAACATACCTGGCTAAATGATTTTTCATTGTGTATAACATTGTTTTATACGTATTGGGAGGATCAGAAATAATATGAAATCTATCTAACAAGTGCTCTCCCTCTTCGATTTATATAAATGAGTTATCTTTCTTTTTGAAAACAATATTTGTGTTCACTTGTGTCTACCTCGCCTTTCTAAGCTCACCTTTAACTAACGAACAGAAAACACTAATGAAAGTCAGAGTAAAAAACATCACTAATGATTAATTAGATGTCTAAACCCCGCTAGTGATGAAACAACACCACCCCCCCCCCTCTTTTTCTCCCCACGCTTAAGTCTGATGAAATAGGAGGCTAATTGGGATTTTAATTATACGATCTTTTTTTTTTCTGTTTCAGTTTAGCAATGAAATATGTTTCCAACGAAAATAGCCTGAAATGTTTTAAATTTAATTAAATCATTATCGATGAGAAAAAAAGAAAATTTCTTTTTATTCTATATAGAAAATCTTTTTTTCCTATCTCACGATGAGGATAGTTTAATAAGGTTCTACCTTTTCTCCCGAAGTTAAAGTGTGCTAGTGATGTCAATGTTAAGATAGCAAAGTAATATAATATGCTACCACGCATGACATATTAATAATGTCTTTTATAAACATCTGTTTTTTATCAGGAATTTACATAACATTATTATTTTGAACTGGCATGTATTTTACTGACAGTATAAAATCCATGATATTATTAGTTCACTTTATATATATATATATATATATATATATATATATATATATATATATATATATATATATATATATATACATGAATATACACAGACACACATATATATATAGCTGGATATATATATATATATATATATATATATATATATATATATATATATATATATATATATATATATATATATATATATATATATATGTGTGTGTGTGTGTAATATATGTGCATGTGGTATGTAGACTGGTAGCCTACATGTTTTGTTCTTGTCTCGCCCACAGAAGACGATGAGGTGAGAAACTCCGACAGTGGCGCCATTGTGTCGGTACAGCTGGATGGCCACGAATCAACAATGGAGTTCATCAGTGGAGCAGATGTAAGTTTCTATTCTTGGCGTCGTCTGCTGCTTGTTGTCTGGTACGGGAGGGGGGGGGGTAGAATTAACCTGGGGCTGTATACCTTCCGACGTGAAACTAATTTTTTTTTTCGTTTTTCCCATCTCTATTACGAAACCAACCTTCAATACTTAATTACCGGATCTAAATTTACATTATCTTCTCTACAAACAATTTTTAAACTTAAATTTTCTATCAACCTCACGATGTAGTTATTCAAAGGTCATGTCGCATAAATAATGCAATGTAATTAACCCCGGGTAATTATGAATGTAAACAAATAGGGTTATTATTAATTAATGCGCATGCGCTGAGCTGTTTTAGCGATGCTCAAACTTTCTCAGTGCAAGTGTTACGACTTCTAGTTCTATTTTTAGTATCCGTGAGGTCAAACGACTAGCTAATTAAAAGGTACATTTATAATTTATTTCAAACGCACGAACGCGTTATTTGTGTAGAGGATTAAGTTATAAAAATGTTTTTACTGAAGGCTTAGAATTAAGAAGCCATTTCCCTCTAGTTTCGATCTAAAGCTTGTGTTTTTATTTGAGTATCCTTTTTAAATAGACTTGTAAGTTAAATGTGGAATTTTAACATCATGTTTGTATAATTATATTTTTAACATACATAAAGGGGCTTAAAGAATTACAATTGTATCTATGTTTTGTTTTTTAAATGCACACTCGATAGACCGTTACACTCAATCATTGCGTGATAGTTCATCACAGTTCTAGTTATAGAGTTAAGGTGGCACATCATCAATACATTTATGACCAGTGCATTTCTACAGTATATTTAGCTCCACCCTATACCGCCCCCCCTAGCCTACTCAACGTTACACCTTCTTACCTTATTACCCGACCCCACCCTATATCTCTCGCCCCACCCCGAGTACAGTTGATCTGCAGAGATCATCATTTTAGAGTTGAACCAGATAAGATGAATATTTACAAGTACAACAAACGTCCTAAAATTATCTGAGATTTCATGTGTTTTATCCCCTTCATAACGAAGAGTTTGAATTTCTACAACAAACGGCACTTTCACTGAATAACCTTAAGTTCCCAGTACATTAAAATAACAAGACTATTTTGGCGACTCTGTTATGTTATGTTTTTAAATTATAAAAGTATATCGAAAATACATTGTTAATGTGTGCACTGTTGCTGATCCGTGCCCTAAAATAGATTTGACAGTACTTTTGACTTCTTAAGCCAAATTAACTGAATTCGAGAAATACTTGCCCCTGCAGCGTGTATTCTAGAAATATTTTGTCCTCAAGCGTAATTCTCAGCGGTACCTCGTACAAGTTCGTCTAATGATCTTTGTGTACTACGTCACTACATGTTCGTAGCAACGCGCGTTAAAAATCTGGCCTCGCGTGAGTCATTTAACCTTTAACCCGTTGACCGAACTCATTAACTGCGAACTTCAACAAGCCCGACCCCTGCGGAGTCTTGCATCAGTCGACTTTTCCGCGACAAATATTATTCGTGAATGAAAATAGATTTAAACAAAGATGGCGTCTGACGCCATTTTGAATATCGATCTCGCCACCCCCCGCGACAGGAAAAGGTCTAGTAAATAAGAATCGATTATTTCGGGCGTACAATCACACCTTGGCATCGCCGTGAATGCCAGCTTTCAGAGAATTGTTTTTTCACCTGAGAACAGACCATTAAAAGTCGGTGGTGTTGGGTACGGTGTCGGTGTGTGAACAGTTTTACCTGAAGGGCTGAGTACGTTACGGTTTAGACCACAATATCATCACATTCTGAGAGAAATCATAACCTTTATTAAGTCTATTTTTTTAAATTTGGTCCTCAACTTAATATCCAAAGATACACGCTATTAATTGCTTATTTTCAATTCAATTCAATCAATTATTTTAACAATTACAGTTCTTAACATTTAATTGGGCGAGGAGCTATATATATATATATATATATATATATATATATATATATATATATATATATATATATATATATATATACATATATATATATATATATATATATATATATATATATATATATATATATATATATATATATATATATATGTATATATATATATATATATATATACATATATATATATATATATTGCACTTATATTTTGGAATTAAATATTCGTAATATATGTTTATTGTGAGATCAACAAATAGTAATATTTCTAATTATTACGCCCCATCTAACGTCCTCATTGTGTTTATTTTCTCCTAAAAATTCCTTTATTTAAATTGCAACCAGAGGGAATGAAACGCAAGTTTTAACCAATCGATGAACAAGATCGAATAATAGAACTATAGCAGTAGATCTAGTTTGCACTGACCTCGATCACGTAGCTTAGAATTGAGAAATGCACGACCGATTTTTTTTTTCTTAACCTTAAGTTTAAACAAGATGTTGACAATATGGAAAAGTTCGTTTGCCGTCTGCTAGTTTCAATAAACATGCACTGAAAATTTAAAGCACGTTCACATTATGAATTGATTATATTTTATTTTGTTTTAAGCATTACACATTGTAGTTTGAATTTTTGTTTTTTAAACTTGGAGTTTTAGCTTTTTAAAAAAATTATATTTTGGAACTCATCGTAAGGAAGATATTTGACTTTATTTCTCAAATCACTCTCACGTAAAAGTGCAAAAATCACATTTTCTCCGTGTTTTTTCTGTATTTTAATCAGCGAAAGTTTTCCAGATTTCCGTTTTTGATTTCCAAACCTTTAATCTAGAGGGCAACAAAAAATTCGCTGAGGAAATAAATCCCCGGGTTTAAAGCTAATAGAATTAGCATTTAATTTGATTAGAAGTTTAGCCCAATGGAGAAGGTGTGGGGTGTGGTGGGAGGGGGGAGGGAGCTACCGGGTCGCCCACATAACATGAGCTGAAAGGGTCCGTTTAATGCCTTGTTTGTTGAGTCGCTGTAATTATTCCCAGTAGGGGGTCTACATCGATTATCGATTTCTTCAAATCTGATCGCCAATCAATAATCGCAGTCCGATCGACCTGGGCGATTCCGATCACTATGAAAGCTGATCTCTAATCGATATCCCCAGTCAGATGGTTCAGAACGATTCCGATTCCTATGAAAACGTATCGATTCTATTTTTTCACCCTGCCGCCTCTTATGTAGTATACACATTAATTATTCATTTGTGTTAATCTGTTTTTAATGTGAATTGCAAATACGGTCACACGAGGCTGACGTCACGTACACCGTAGCTATAATGACGTCAAAAATTGCGTCACTTAAATCACGATTTCTTTTTAAGCCCAACTGAAACTAGATCTTGTAGTCGAATATTTTTATATTGTAAAATCAATACATTGATCACTAATCGATTTTTTTTTTCGTTCAATTAATTAGTGTTTTTCTTCTTTTCCAACAGTTGTGTGACCTTGAGTGCTACAAGGCAGACGCCTACGTGTTGGTGTATGCGGTATCCGAACCCGAGTCGTACACACGCGCCACCACGCTGCTGAACTACCTACGTCAGGACTTGGGAACTGACCGCACCATCTTTCTAGTCGCCAACAAATCGGACCTGGTTAGACAGAGGGTCGTACCATCTAGTGGTCAGTACATATTACTCACTATAAACATCTGCATCGTAGTTCTGTAGTGTAAAGTATACGTAGCTTATAGGGAGTTAGGGAGCCAACACATTTTTATTGGGAGCTAGACAACCAACATATTTGTAGAGGGAATTAGAGAGATAGAAAACCAGTAGGCCTATATGTTGCAAGTCAAAGAAGAGTTTACAAAAGTACACTAAATGTCTTGATACAGAATTCCATTAATTAAAATAAATATGCCTAAAACAAAAATATTTTAAAGATTTTTTTTTAATTGTACAAATGAACCCAACCTAATTATAATCAATTAAACAAATTCATTAACTCGCTCTAAGTTTTAATTTGCTTCTGACGTAACTGTCTATGTTATTTTTACTGTATGTTTTATACCGATCAATTTTTAAAAATTAATAATCAATACAATTCTTTTGTTTTATGAAAACGTTGGATGATATTCAATGCGTTTTTTCGATTAATTTACTATGTTTTATCTCGATCAGTTTAAAACAAACACCAAAGTATCAATAAAGTTCAATCGCGTTATGAAAATGTTGGATGAAATTCAATGCCTTTAAATTAATCAATCAATTTCTTGTAATATTCCAGAAGCCAAACGATTCGCACAGAATAACGAATGCCGTTTCCTGGAGACGTCCACTGCCCTGAACATGAACATCGACGAGCTGCTGGTCGGGATCCTGTGCAACATCAAGAAACAGCTGACCCCCGTCAGGGAGGACGAACAGGAGAACAAGTTCCATTCCAAGCCCTTCACCGCCGAGAGGAGGACGAGGTCGCCCAAGCGGGCGCTGTCGGCACTCAGCAACTTCCTCAAGCAGGCGTGTCGGCGGGACGGCAAGAAACGTGACGTCACACCGGCATCGCAACTAGCGTAAACATTCGTTATTTTTTTATTTTTTTTATTTTGTGTTCTGGCCGCAGCATCTATATTTCATGAATTGTTACTTTTGGTTATGCAGAAGTTGTTGTATATTGATAGTACGTTGTTGTATATTGATAGTAGAATGCAGTACACTATCAGTAAGTTGTATGTTACCCTAACTAGCAAACCTCTAATGATATTTAGTTAACTCTTTTTCCCCGTATTAGAGTTCTAAGTATATTTTTCTAGATATTCGTTGTTTTTAGATATCTCGCTCATGATTGGAATATAACTGTTTAATGTAGAAACATGTGTTTAGACCTAATTTAGTGTTTCTTAGAGCTGTCTCCTTACTTTCATATCCAAACAAGGTTTATCCCTGCAGTATAACGGTTATTTGTTACAAGTTTGTAGTAACTTTGTTACGAATGTTAGCTGCTAACAGCGACAGTCAAACCGAGTTAGACAAACTGTTTCATGATCAAACGTACTCCTAGGTTAACCTTCTAGGTAATGAATACCAAAAGAAAGGTATTCAAGTCTCTTTGTTAAACTTGTCTTCTCTTTAATGTTACATATTGTACTCCCTAAATGTTGGATTGGATTAATTTAAATAGATTTCCTTTCCTGTCAAGTAGGACAAATATCCGTTGTTGTTTACAAAGGAAAGATTGTGCTACACAGAGAGGGACGTGGTTTGTGTACATTGTTAAAATGCCTTATCAGCCCACGGGGATGCCTGAACTCTTGGCTCACCCCAGCTTGCATATCCGCACAGCTATTCCAAATTTAATAGAAAGTCGATTCCGACCTTAAGATAGTTTGTAAACAGTTGGGAAGAAATGTAGAGATCGATCAGCTTATAACGCAGCGTCTAGCAGGCTTATGCAGGCATCTGTTTGCTCTGTTTGTAAATTGCAAGGCTTTTGGTGTTCGTTTCGCTAACAATTCAAAAGCCTGCACCGTATACAAACGTTCAGACAGTTCCCAGAGTGCTCCAGCCATCCTACCATACTCTCATACTTTTTTCTTTTCTCTGTGAGAGCGGTAGAGGCAGGGGTTTGGTTCTATATATACAGGGCAGGGGTTGAAGCCCTGTTTTATAAATACAGTCCCGGTCTTGTTTTATTTTATCTAAACATCCTTAAGAGTGGGCGGGGCTATGACGTCATGGAGAGTCACCCACGCAGACGACGAATGATTTTGATTGAAACCGATAAGATTGGTCACTCATTATTCTGTGTCTTGATTTGCTGATTTGAGATTATTTTCAATCGTTGATTGAACAATGAGCAATCATGATTGTACGTAGCTGGCTAGGTGTCAGACTGGTATTGTGTACAGGATGTGACGTTGCACACGTTGATCCTGCTGTTGTTAAAGCTTACCCTGTGTGTAGATTTCCTACGAGAATACCATGTGTAGTTTTATCTCATTTGAGTTTTACTCAAATTGACTTTTCGTTCTGATTGTATACCTAACATATATGTTAATTAGATTATTAACACTTTAACCTTATTATGTGCATACCATTCCCAATCTCACATACCATTATTCCTTAACACCGTCATTAAAATATTCCTTGTAAATTACTGTACAGTTGTCCATTAGAATCGAACTAGATAATACTTGTCATGTTAATATTTTTTCGTGTATTCTTTAGTATTCAATGTAATGTAAATAAAACAGTCTTTTGAATTATAAAACATAGGTTTTATAACAAGTCCAAATGAATTATAATCTTAATATGTCTTTGTAGTTTACTTTGTAAGACATTGATTCATCTGTTGCATTGTTTAGATAATGTGTTGAACAGACAGGAAGCTAATAGAGCTCTTTGAAGGTGAAGATTTGAAACCAGTCATGCGCAAAAAGACGTGAAATGACGCGATGAGTAAAATTCTTTCAGCTGTGAAATTGGGGAAAAATTGACCCGAGGCATACAGTAATTTAAATTTTCCACACCCAACGTATGGCACGTGTTCATTACAAATATTGAAAGTTCAGGTTCATGTGGTTTCAAGTTCAATAACGAATTACTTTTTTAAAATTTGCAATAATGTTCATATATTGTTTATTCAAATGTATTATTGATTAAATACTTGATGTAAATATACGTTCATTTCAAATGGTTGGAAAACTACAACTTTGCTACAGAAAATATGTATAAAATGAGTTGAGAAATAGTTGTTGATATTCTATTGCATAATACTGGATTAACCCAAGTTGCAGTTGCTTTATACATATATATGTATATATATACATACATATGTATATATATATATATACATACATATGTATATATATATATATACATACATATGTATATATATATATATATATATATATATATATATATTTATATAATATATATATATATATGTATATATATATGTATATATATATATATATATATATATATATATATATATATATATATATATATATATATATATATATATATATGTATATACTAACCTATACCCGGCTTGTGGTTCAGTTCATCATTCATTCCATCCATTTAACGATCGAGGAATTCTTGATCCTCTTACCCACCATGCAACGAGATGCTTTGCTATAAATAGATTCGGGAATTCGGATTGCTAATGATAACAGCAAGGCCTATATATTTCTAATACATTTCTCGAACATGAAAGGAAAGTGGATCCTATTGATTTCGTCGGATCGATTTGTCGGATCCTGACGTTCGCACTGAGATGACGTCATCTCATCCGTCTGCTGGTGAGTTCCATCTCGCTCGCATTCCGTAGGGTTATAAAATGTTTACCGTCTGAACTATGTGACAAAAATGTTTACTGTTTGAACTAGTGTGACAAATATGTTTACATTTTTAGCTAATGTCACAAAAATGTTTATTGTTTGAACTAATGTGACAGAAATGTTTACTGTCTGAACTAATGTGACACAAATGTTTATTGTTTGAACTTATTTGACAAAAATATTTACTTTTTAAACAAATGTGACAAAAATGTTTACCGTCTGAACTAATGTGACAAAAATGTTTACTGTTTGAACTAATGTAATGATAATGCTCATTGCGCCATAGTCCGTGACATACATGTTCATTTTTTGAAAAGTGATACAAATTGTTCATTTTTTGATACAGTGTGGTAAAATGTATTCATTATTTGAAATAATTTGACTAATTATTCATTTTGAAATAATGTGACTATTTATTCATTATTTGAAATAATGTGAACATTTTTTATTGCTTGAAACATTTTGAAAATAATGTTCCAAATTTGATCTGTTATTTGTTGGGTTTTTGTGTTGGTTGATGCATACATTTTAATAAAAACTGAAGATATACTTTACTTTCCTGTTGAGTATTTTTACATAAATATTTTGTCTGTATGAGCTTATATGTCTTATTTGTGTACAAATCACTGTATCAATCACTGTACCAATCACGGTACAATCACTGTGCCAAATACCACAATGGATTCTACTGTGACTACTTTACACTACAGTTCACAAAAAACTCATTACACAGCTATTCTAGCACTGTTGTAGGCAATGGACTAAATGCAGTGGGAGTTTTGTAAAACATATTCAAACGTTTGACATGTATTTGATAACGAAGAGCATTGATTTTGAACTGTGTTTAGTAGGTTGTGTAGAGGGTGGGGGAGGGAGGGTAAATATGAAAGACGACATGAAAAAAAGGGGTCGTCCATAGATGACGTCACACTCGTAGGGAGGGGGGTGTTTAGATGGTGTGATGTCACACTTTTGCCTTATGAAAAAAGCAATGTTAGAAAACGAATTTTAGCCATTATTTCGCGCTTTTGAAAACTGATTTAATAAATTGTAATATACTTTTTATTTGACAGAGTTCAGATAATACTTTGGAAAAATATCGTATTTTAAAAAATAATTCAACTGTAATTAGTAGTTGTGACGTCATTTTAGGTGGAGGTGTGGTCTGGTTTTTTGTGACGATGTGTGACAGAGGGGAGGGGGGGGGGTAAAATCGTCAAAAAATGTGACGTCATTTATGGATGACCCCAAAAGTATCTAAACTACCTGACTTATTTTTATTGAAAATTAGATGATCCAATGATATTCAAAATCAATTAAAAAAGAACCTACTGTTTAATATAGTAGTGAGATGAGCTTTTGAGTATTTCGATATTAGTCTCTTTCGAATCGACGGATACAAAAACGATCATATAATTTACGTAATTGTTTTTTTATCTTGAAGCGATCGGAGCCAGTTCAAAGAATTAAGCAGCATAAATATATCTCAGAAACAATAAATAAACGTTATTGGATTTAAAGAAAGAAACATTATAATAAAGTATTTCATATTTCATGTTATTTGACTACATTTCAATTAAAATGAATGCCAATATTTCAGCCAAATAGAACCGATTACCGATTGGTACTGTTTACTGGTGCCCAGGCGTCGTGTTACAATTGTTCTATTTCTGTCCTGACCTCTCGACGTGTGAAGGTCAAGTGTGAGGCCTTTCAGATCGACCAATGTGTGAGTTGACGTGCTGGGTGGGCACAGAGAATGTCAACAACAGCAGTCGTGTCCGCCACACTGATGTATGGGAGCTTGGCATTGTGAAGGAGTCAGCACGACTCTGTGAAGGAGTCAGCTCGACTTTGTGAAGGAGTCAGCTCGACTCTGGAGTCAGCTCGACTCTGTGAAGGAGTCAGCTCGACTCTGTGAAGGAGTCAGTTCGACTCTGTGAAAGAGTCAGCTCAACTCAGTGAAGGAGTCAGCTCAACTCAGTAAGGAGTCAGCTCAACTCAGTGAAAGAGTCAGCTCAACTCAGTGAAGGAGTCAGCGACACAGATAAGAAGTCAGTGACACAGTGAAGGACTCAGCTCGATTCTGTGAAGGAGTCAGCTAGACTCTGTGAAGGAGTCAGCTCGACTTTGTGAATGAAACAAGCTCGACTGATTGAGTCAGCAACTCTGTGAAGGAGTCGGCTCGACTCTGTGGAGGAGTCAGTTTTAATCTGTAAAGGAGTCAGTTTGAATCTGTAAAGGAGTCAGTTTGAATCTGTGAAGAAGTCAGTTTAAATCTGTGAAGGAGTCAGCTCGACTCTGGAGTCAGCTCGACTCTGGAGTCTCTGGAGTCAGCTCGACTCTGTGAAGGAGTCAGCTCGACTCTGTGAAGGAGTCAGCTTGACTCTGTGAAGGAGTCAGCTTGACTCTGTGAAAATATCACTAAGTCACGAAGTGTGGTTGAGAATTGCTGGGAGTGTTCGAGGCTAAGAGATAATGAACTTTGATAATGACTCCGTAAGAATGTGTGGATGAGTTATGCTGGTAGTGACTGTGACTCTATGACGCCGTGTGGATCAGTTTTGCTGGTAGTGATTGTGACTCTATGACGCCGTGTGGATCAGTTTTGCTGGTACTGAACACGACTCTATGACGTTAGGCGGATGAGCAGATCACAGGAACATCAATAACTCATTTCTCCAATACTGCTGGAGCATGAAGCATTATGTTGAGAGCTAGGCGCGTGCGTGGTATGAACTTGGTCAGGGTGAGTTTGTCTGGGTCTAGTTCTGAGGTCGATGATGTTTTAAGCACGTGTATGGTGTGACCTTGGTCAGGGTGAGTTTTCCTCGTTCTGAGGTCGCTGATATTTTAAACACGTGCATTGTGTGACCTTGGTCAGTGTGAGTTAGTCTCGTTCTGAGGTCGATGATGTTTTAAACACGTGCATTGTGTGACCTTGGTCAGGGTGAGTTAGTCTCGTTCTGAGGTCGATGATGTTTTAAGCTCGTGCATGGTGTGACCTTGGTCAGTGTGAGTTTTTCTGAGCCTCGTTCTGAGGTCAATGATGTTTTAAGCTCGTGCATGGTGTGACCTTGGTCAGTGTGAGTTTTTCTGAGCCTCGTTCTGAGGTCGATGATGTTTTAAGCTCGTGCATGGTGTGAACTTGGCCAGGGTGAGTTTGTCTGAGTCTGTTCTGAGGTCGATGATGTACTAAGATCAATCAAGAGGTAGTGGGAAAAAATGACTGACACAAACAGATCTTTGGATTTGGTCTGGGGGTAGAGCGTTCGCTTGCTAAACTAAATGTCGCGAGTTTAGTGTCTCAGGCTGTTGTTGGGTCAAACTATTCTAAGCATAAAAACATGGGGATGGGGCGACCATAGGGTGTATGGTAGCCAATAAAACTGGTGGTTCAAATTATGCTGGATTTGTCATTAGTGTGCGGTGTCCTCTATATAGGATTGCTCGAGATAACTTTATTTGTAGACACAGAGAGAGATTGAGTGAGATAAAGCTGAGATAGTCAGAAAGAAAGGCAGAAACAAAGAAATATGAAAGAGTTAAAATAGGCAGAAATATTGATAAAATAAGAATCACAACAAGAAGTAGAAACAGAATCAGGAAATAATTGGTGCAAAACGAGAGACAGAAAGAGGGGATGAAAGGCAGGAAAAGTAGAAGAATCCGAGAATGATAAACAGAGAGAGATAGACACACACAAAGATAAAGATAGAGAGAGAGAGAACAAGAGAGAGAGAGAGAGAGAGTCAGACTGCGAGACAGAAACAATAAGACGGAATGAAAACCATTTTCCTATTTTGCTCAGACATTGTTAATGTTTAAACTATTGTTGTGTCTCTCACCAATCTTCACCTAATAGAAAACCGTCCAGTGAAACAAATGCTCGCACTTTTTCTTGTGTGAGCGGCCAGTCTTGACCCTGACCTGGTCAGCCTGTTCCCATTTGCATACGTCATTAGTTCCATTAGGGGATGTCTGCGACAGGTCGTTATCGGCTTAACGACAGAGATGACGTCATTTGGCCTAAGGTAAAACAAATGGGTGGCTCAAACTGGTATCTCAGTTATATGTGATGTGTAGATCATTTTATTGTATATGGGATGTATAGATCACGCTAGTATTACAATTATAGGTGATGTGTAGATCACGCTAGTATTACAGTTATATGTGATGGGTAGATCACGCTAGTGTATATGGGATGTGTAGATCACGCTAGTGTCTCAGTTATACGTGATGTGTAGATCACGCTAGTGTCTCAGTTATATGTGATGGGTAGATCACGCTAGTGTCACAGTTATATGTGATGGGTAGATCACGCTAGTGTCTCAGTTATATGTGATGTATAGATCACGCTAGTGAATATGGGATGTGTAGACCACTCTAGTGTCACAGTTATATGTGATGTGTAGATCACGCTAATGTCAAAGTTATATGTGATGTGTAGATCACACAGTGCAACAGTTATATGGAATGTGTAGATTACATTTGTGTCTCAGTTATATGTGATGTGTAGATCACGCTAGTGTCTCATATGTGATGTCTAGATCACGCAGTGCTACAGGTATATGTGATGTGTAGATCACGTAGATTTTACATTTGGGATATTTAGCACAACCTACTGCTGCAGGTATATGGGAAGTCTACCTCAAGATAAATCTTCTGCTTCAGATTAATTTCCTCGTTTTTTTATTAATGGCTTATATTTCTTAAGATAGGTTTACGTTGGAACTAATTAGCCACCTCTTGTAATTGGCTTAATTCATCTCGTATTTCTACAATGAAAGAAAAAAAAATAATTGCACATTTTTTCCCTTTCTCCTAACACACAAAAATGAATATCTTAAAACGAGTGAAGTAAAATGTAGGCTTGTGTATTCCAGCCTAAAATCAGGGTACTTTTATGTTAATGCTGTCATTAATCAAGCTTTGTTTACTAGTTTCGTAATTTTTCTTGTTTGTCGTTCATGTGTTCTCCAAATCAGTCGCATGTTATTTACATCACTGTTGGATTCTTTACAACATTGTTCTTTACACCATTGTTTTTTACACCATTGTTCTTTACACCATTGTTCTTTACATCATTGTTCTTTACACCATTGTTCTTTACACCATTTTATTTACAGCATTGTTCTTTACTTACATCATTTTTCTTTACACCATTGTTCTTTAAACCAACGTCATTAGCTTTTTATTAGGGTCATATCTTCAATACTATCTTATGGTATTTTCATCAATTCAGTGTTCCATTTCCAAATTTCATGTTCATTAGATAGAAATGACATCCTATATACTAATGTCATATTATTAACCCCACCGCTATGTTTTGTAAATCACTTTATTTATTTCATCCAATCGACGTTCGCTAATTGTTTTTGTTACATATAAAACTAGTTAGCATGAGAATGTGCGATATAAAGTTAGTGTTGTACCACTAGTCGAATATCTCGTAACCTCTATATCCTGTGTGGTCCGTCATGTGTTTCTAGCTGACTTTTATCTCCGGGGGGGGGGGGGGGGGGGCGGGCGGTAGACTTTTTTCGGGAGGGGGGGGGGGGCGGACACTGTTAAAAGTATATATTTTCTATATAAATTATAGAACTTTTATTTCGTTCGGGGGGGGGGGGGGGCTTGGAATAAACTCTGAGTCCGTCAAATTATGTTTTCAAGCCATGTTTATACACACTTGGGCACGTGCCACACCTCTTGCATACACAACTACAAGAAATGTTCTGCTGTTTTTTGTTTCTTTATGTTTCTGTATGTATCAACTCTCACTAAACTCTTTAGAACACACTATGCAGTCATATTGTTATGTGATTACGTGCTGCAAAAGAACTTGACTATCAACATATCTTACCCAATTATATTAAACTATTTGTATTTGTCACCAGCTTTTTTTCCCGGCTTGGTATTTCCCGACTACCACCAACTTCGATTTTGTCTCATGTGTGGTTCTCAACGCATTGGAATTCACTATATCACTTTCCTGCCTTAGCGCCTAAATCACTCCCAGAAAATCGATGGCTTGATGTTTGAAATTTGTTTAAAATAAGCCGGGTGCGTGCTGATGTATAGGCCCTGAAGCCACCATAAGGTTCGGTGGTTGACAGTAAAAGCCCAAAACATGCCCGTGGGCCATTTATCGAATGAAAAGACTAAACTTACTTCTTCTTCCAGTAGCCTAGGATAACCATTTGGGCGTCGCTAGTAATCGTCCTTTCGTTATCTTTTATCGTTCTCTGTCCTCAGTACCATGCTCATTATCTTTACCTGTGTCCAAGACGTCCGTTCCCTTACGTTGTTTTCACATTTAATCGTTTGCATGTCTCGCTACCATTAACCCGGCTTTGTTCATTAAAAGAAAGTGTTCTCTAGACCTGAATTCTTTGTGGCACGCCCGACACATTTAAAAATAGGTGATATAATAACAGCACAACATTACAGCAAGTGTCGTTTAAGGTTGTGCCTTTGAGGCTTGTGTATTTCAGACATGTGTCTTTTGGACATTCATATTATAGTTAACCTTTTCTAGAAGGTTCGGTACACATGTATGATAATGAGCTGTGTTGTATATTATATATAGGCTGGGTCGGCTCAATAGGTTGTCTGTAGGGCGGGTTGTCTTCTTAAATCATTAAAATAAAGGGTTGGTTAAACAGTGGCCTGAGAATTGCTGATGCAGTTTTATTTTAAGCTTAAACGGACATTAAATTCAATCGCATTCAACTAAACGTAATTAATCCGACGTATTGATGATGTCACGAATTTAATTTGGTCCATTTCAAACCCACGTGTCACTCGCTGTGTTTGTTTGTGCTGATTGGATTAAAAATATCACGTGGTTGGCTTTAAACCCACGTCAAACTAAGTGAATGAAAAATAAAACTGGAAACAAGTTGAACGTCAAATCCCCTTTAATAATTTTTTTTTAGTTTAACTGTGTTAAAAAATGATTTCGCAATGGCTGTGTATAAATTTAAAACAAACAGTGATCAAAATAGATTTAGCTAATAAATACACTGAAGCATGGGCGTAGCGAGGGGGGGGGGGGGGCGGGGGGTGCGGACCGCACCGGGTGACACCATTTAGGGGGGTTCACACCAAGGCAAAAAATAGCAAAATATATTGAGAAAAACTTGAGGGGGGTGCAAATCGAAAGTTTGAGAGGAGGGGGTGCAAATCGAAAACTTGAGGGAGGGGGTGCAAATCGAAAGTTTGATAGGGGGGGGGTGCAAATCGAAAATTTGAAAGTTTGTCGCTACGCCTCTGGGGGGGGGGGGGGGGGGAATGACACCATTAAGTGCCGCACCGGGTGACACCCGACCTCGCTACGCCACTACACTGAAGCTAGTTTAATGATTTAAAATGGTGAAATGATCCAATGAATGCTCTCTGGAGGAAAATATTTCTGAATAGAAATAAAAGACCGTGTATTTTCTGAGAAAGTTAGCTTGGAGCTAAGAATGAGTAAAGGTAGTTTGCACAACATAAAAAAAACTTCATGGTGGGAAGGGTAGGGGGGGGGGGGTGGAGGTCGGGTTAAGCTTAAACAGTAAACTGTGAGTAACCCGCTAAAGCGACTTAGATACGATTGATCTTTTCACATAACAAATACAAAGGGTGGCAAAGTCAGCGCTTGAGAAACATTCGTTTATCGTTTTTTTTTTTTAAATTTTAATCCGATATATTCACCATCCGTGTCCAATCCACAACCGCTATCCAATTCACGACCCTAATGTAATCCTATCTATGTCACAATCAGCATCCCTACCCCACTTACCTTCCCTGTCTCACTCACCGCCCTTATCCAATCCCATAAACTTACACCTTTTTAGTCTTATCCACCATCCCTACCCAACACTCTTCCCTATTCCATCCACCATCGCTACCCCACCCTCCAACCCGTTTCCCACCCTCCTCTCCCAACCACCCTTCCTCCCCCTCCCTCCTACCCTTCCCCATCCGCCATCCCTCCCCACCCCCTAACCTGCCCCATTCACCATCCCACCCTCACCCCCTACCCTGCCCCATCCACCATCCCCCCACCCCCTAACTTTCCCCATCCACCATCCCACCCCACCCCCTACCCTGCCCCATCCACCATCCCTCCCCGCCCCCTAACCTGCCCCATTCACCATCCCACCCCCACCCCCTAACCTGTCCCGTCCACCATCCCTCCCCCACCCCCTAACCTGCCCCATTTACCATCTCTCCCCCACCCTCATACCCTTCCCCATCCACCATCCCTCCCCCACCCCCTAACCTTCCCCATCCACCATCCCACCCCCACCCCCTAACCTGCCCCATCCACCATCTCTCCCCCACCCTCATACCCTTTCCCATCCACCATCCCTCCCCCATCCCCTACCCTTCCTTATCCACCATCCCTACCCCACTCTCCTCTCCTGCTCCATCCCTACCCCACCCTCCTACCTTGTCCCATCCACCCCACCTATCCCCTCACCTTCCCATAAAGCCGCAGCATTTCCCTGTTCAATCAATACGTCTCAATAAGACGACTCACCCCCCCCCCCCCCCCTCATCAGACGTGACGACACAATCATCAAAGTGTTAACAACTATTGGCAGCCCAGGCGTAAGATGTCGTCATTATCGATCACTGACTCGTTCAATCGATTCGCGTGTTAAATCAATCAGCAAGCTCAAAGCCTCGGTCAAGGTAGAAGAAACATAGACGGTTCTAGAAAAGTGATACTTTGTTGCTCAACATTGCTGGGTATGGAACACTTTGAAGGAGGCGGAACTCGAATTCTAGTTTCAAATGTGAAGTTATGCACAAAAACATTATACATTACGACAAAATATGGTGTTACAATGTTTAAGCGTGAAAGAGTTTGCTATATTTTATAATTTCGAGTTTGTTTAATTAATGAATACAAATTTGTGCTTGAAGAACTGGGCCGTTGTATGAATATGACAGGCTTTGTTCTGTACGGCCGTCAAAGAGAGATTTGTAAAGTTCAACCAGTTTCCTCTGTAAAGTTGGCAGTCCAGTCACGTAAGGGGCTCTACTCCAGTTTGTTTTTCGGTGTTATCCTTCAAATATGGGTTGCTGCCCCCAGCGAGCGAACATCATCAGCTGAAGATTCGAGCTTTAGCTTTTAGGGTTAGGAAACAGCCCCCCCCCACTCTAAACACCAAATAAGTATATGTAAAGAAATGTTTTGTCTAGGTTATGAAGAAGTAAAGTGTGTTTTAGGATGAGATTTAGTCTATTTCATGATATCGTGCAATATGTGTAAGGGTGATATTTCTTTATGCGTATCAAGCTGCAATGTTGTGTTATTAAGAGACGTGACAGAGTAGAAAACAGTACTATCATCTTACTTAAGGATACTGGCGGGCAATATATTTACAAAGTTCAATCTAAAAATCATAGTCGGCGTTGATTACTTCCTTAATTAGTATGGCTCACCAAGGTCAGCTCTAGCAGGTTGTCGAGTAATTAACGATAAGACACAGTAGTATTGCATTACAATTTACAGTTAACTTTGTCTGTAGTTAGCTCTATCAAGAAAATAAGTTTGTGATTTGAGTTTACATAGTTGGTTTAGAACAGTGTTTCAGCGAAAAGAATACATCTGTGTTTATCTATTAAGAATTGTCGCTATTGTTACCAGTTGATACGTTGGAGCCAGATAAATTACAAGAAATGACGCCCACTAAATTGTGCTGTGTTTGATAGAAATGTTACGGGTATGGAGTTTCAATACGCCCATGTTTGCGGATTTAGAACCGATGCATTGAATGTGCAAATATTCCCCTCAACCCTGTTAAGGCCTTATTGACAAGTGCGTGAAATATTATAATCACGAGTTTTAAAAAAAACACAAAATATTGACCGCAGGGACAATGAAATGCAATTTATGCCTGGCAGTTTGACGTCATTGCAACTCTGCTGGGCCGTAATTCAGTGAAGATTCCCTACGTTTTCAAGGGGAGTAATGCAAGTCTCAAGGGAACTAACAAAGCTTTGATGGATGACTTGGTTTGGAAAAGTTTGGGAAAAGTTATTGATTCTTCTTTGAGCCAACACCCCCCCCCCCAACCTTCTCCAGTAATGTTTCTGTTTCGAAATTTTGGAACAGAATAACGGAAAGCTCTTGTCCTGTGTTAGCTTTTGCCTATGATTTGTTGAAAGCATTTTTAATTTACGTTCCCCAGATTATTGATTTTTAGCTAGAACAGATAATGTCAAAAATAAAACAAAAAAAGTCGAAAATAAATATTTTATACATTTAGATACCATTTACAATAATTTGAAATACATAGCCCAAAATATCCAGAGATTAAAATGAAACAAAAGCCAATATGATGCTTTTTATTTTATATGGTGTTGTAGCATACGTTTTATTAAAAAACCTAATTCCAACAGACGAGCTCATGTAAAGGTTCCTCACAGTGGCCTACTTTTGCATGAACTAGCTTATGGCCAGTGGCCTACCTTTTGCATGAACTAGCTTATGGCCAGTGGCCTACCTTTTGCATGGACTAGCTTATGGCCAGTGGCCTACCTTTTGCATGGACTAGATTAAGGCCAGTGGTCTACGTTTTGTATGGACTAGATTAAGGCCAGTCGCCTACGTTTTGCATAGACTAGCTTTTGGCCAGTGGCCTACGTTTTGCATGGACTAGCTTATGGCCAGTGGCCTACATTTTGCATAGACTAGCTTATGTCCAGTGGCCTACTTTTGCAGAAACTAGCTTTTGGTCAGTGGCCTACTTTTGCATGGACTAGCTTTAGGCCAATGGCCTACGTTTTGCATAGACTAGCTTTTGGCCAGTGGCCTACGTTTTGTATGGACTATCTTATGGCCAGTGGCCTACGATTTCCAGAGACTAGCTTTTGGCCAATGGCCTACGATTTCCAGAGACTAGCTTTTGGCCAATGGCCTACGATTTCCAGAGACTAGCTTTTGGCCAATGGCCTACGATTTCCAGAGACTAGCTTTTGGCCAATGGCCTACGATTTCCAGAGACTAGCTTTTGGCCAATGGCCTACGATTTCCAGAGACTAGCTTTTGGCCAATGGCCTACGATTTCCAGAGACTAGCTTTTGGCCAATGGCCTACGATTTCCAGAGACTAGCTTTTGGCCTACGTTTTCAAGTGACTAGCTTTAGGCCAGTGGCCTACGTTTTGCATAGACTAGCTTATGGCCTACGTTTTCAAGTGACTAGCTTTTGGCCAGTGGGCTACGATTCTCAGAGATTAGCTCATGAGTTCCTTCCAGCCCCCAGAGTCGAGTGACAACACATTAGCAGCTGCCACTGTGTATCTGTGTGTTGACTTAAGATGATCCTGGACTATCTAGTGACACGTTGGGTCACTGCCTGCTGTCTCTCATTATTTCCTGAGAACAAACATTACCTAACTCTTTCTTTAAAAGATGCACGTAATCCTATCTCCACCTTAATTAAAAATCAAATTCATCTTTACAGAAATAGACATCATTAAAACAATATGATTTCCTTAGCTTATTGTTTTAGAATGTATTTATTCTTTATGTTTGTATAAGTCGATATTGATTTTTTTGTTACCTGAGACAGGTATGTTGAATCGATGGAGCAGAATTATGTAATCCACGGTCAGATTGGCTGGCATACACTGAAGGTGCACTGTTTCTTAATCTAAATCGAAACTAGATTCAGCGCCAGCTTGAGGCCTCCATTTTGTCTAAAGGGAAAGAACACACGTTTACCTTGTACTTTGGTTTAAGAATAGACAGGGGAAAAAATTGTAGACTAAACAGTATTTTCTTTAAAAATAAAGAATTATATAATTTTTATCTGTTAAAACGCTTGCTTGTTTTGTTAAAATCTACCAAAAATAGTTATTTTTTGTTTAAAATTAAAACTTTTGTACACAATAAAAATATAACTGGGTAAAATTATTATAAAAAATTAATACATTTTCTTAACATCATTTGCTAGGCATAGATTGCAACTACTTTATTTTACTTTCCGGACGTTATCAAAAGAATGCGTCTAAATGTTCAACACATCAATTCAAAAGCTATATATAGAACACCAAAACGGTTAGGACACGCTTTACTGAGTCTGATGCCTGATACTCCTTACCCAAACCGCCATGCTCATTCCCGACCCAACTATAAACTGCAAATACACCTGAACACACCAAAAAATTACTACCATTGCAATGTCTTGTGTTGAAATACCAAAATACCAGAGGCGTAGAGATGGGGGGGGGGGGGGGGGCAAATATATCCCCGGGCGCCAACTTAGGGGGCGCCAAAATGGGTTGTAAAAACAAATTAAAGTATCATTTTAGCTGCATTTTTTCATTATAAATAGTTTGAGGGGGGCGGGGTGCAAACCAAAAGTTTGAGGGGGGGGTGCAATTCGAAAGTTTGAGGGAGGGGGGGGGGGGGCGCCAAATTGAAAGTCTGTCCCCGGGCGCCGGTAAGGGTCGCTACGCCTCTGTGAAATACTATATTATATTCTGATGATGATGTATTACCAATAAAAAATAAAGACAAATTATGTTAATTATTTGATACTACAAATACTCCTCAATAATCCCTCATCACAAAAAAAAAAAAAAATTAAATCTTTGAACCAGAACCCACACATACCCTCACCCTCATTTCAATGATTTTACACCCATGAACCCTCCTCTCGCCATTTCAATGATTTTGCCCCCATGATCCCTACTCTCGCTCGAATTCGAATTTTTCACTAGCAAATACTAACAATTTATTACCTCCCTGAATAAACTATGTATATAAATGTTGTTAAAATGGTCTAAACAACATATTAATTTATTATTTATACGTTTATATTTTGTAATCCATCTTCATTTTTATTTAATACATACATTTGTAAAATATTTCGGTTTCATTAGAATATAGATGATCGAAATTATATAAAATGTGTTGATGTACTTGTTTTAAATTGCAAATACAAGTATTTAAAAAAATCTTTCTCTTGATATTCAGTTAGATGCAAATTACCTTGTCAGGTTTTTATTTAATTAAACTGGTAGGTTCGTTAAAGGGGACTGCCCAGCCACCTGACTGTCCAGTCACCTGACTGTCCAGTCACCTGACTGCCCAGTCACCTGACTGTCCAGCCACCTGACCGCCCTGTCACAATCACCTGACTGCCCAGTCACCTGACTGCCCAGTCACCTGACTGCCCAGCCACCTGACTGTCCAGTCACCTGACTGCCCAGCCACCTGACTGCCCAGTCACCTGACTGCCCAGTCACCTCACTGCCCAGTCACCTGACTGTCCAGCCACCTGACTGCCCAGTGAACAGACGATCAATTTGACTATAGTTTACCGTTCAGAAAAAAACAAAAATCGACCTGCTAACAAAAAAAGAACAAGTCATTTAGCACAACAAAGATGTTAAATAAACGCATCTGATTGCAATTAATTCGTTCCTTTACAGCCAGATGAACACGACTCTCATCCTGTAGGCAATACTCTGCAAGTGGTTTGTTTACTGGCATAATTGCCATCTTTCAAACCATTCTGTGACGTCATTGCCTGTCCGGGAAGAAGGCTGGAATCGATTGAAAAAAAAAATTCAGCCACAGGAACGTTGGTGCAAGGTTTAAACTATCGGCTGGCAGCGTAAATTAGGTCAAATTTGCATTCTGCTATAAATAGCTCAAAGTTAAGATTTAAAAAAAAATCATTGTAGCGCTTTAACTGGATATCGTTAGTGTACATCCTGATTGTGTCTTTATTAGACTGCTGGAAATCGACCGCACTTTTAAATACAATTACAGCTTACTAGGCTACGGTAATACTAGACTTGATAAAATCTTACAGATAATTGGATGTTTAGAAGGCAGTTTTACAGGAAACTTGGTAATTTGTACCCTGCGCTCCAGTGTTTCTTTCAGACACTTATTTTTGGAGGGGGGGGGGGGCGGACATGAGATATGGGCAAGGGCACTTTCATTTTCGGGGGAGGGAGAAGTAACGGACATTAAGAATATTTTAATACAATTTTATTTTTTTTCTCTATTTTATTCTAGGGTGGGGGGGGGGGGGTATTTGAAAGTTACGTGCACTTTGCGCGTGACCGGAAGTGTCCAGCACACCTTTAATGTGGTCAGTCAGTTTAGGTAGTAATAGCACTAGAGCATGCTTTTTTTTTCTCCCATATATATATATATATATATATATATATATATATATATATATATATACGCTTGTGTGTGTGTATTCCAATTAAATGTGCGTGTGTTTGTATTCTGAAGCTCTTCCAACCATCGATTAACACCCTACAGAGATAAACTTGTCTCCCTTCACTACAAGAGATCTCGTCTTGCTAAAAATAGCTTTTAAATGGCGGCCGCTTTTCGCGTGATTGCATCTCTCGGCTGTGCAGTAAATGGCAGTGAGAAATCTTTATGAATTAACCGAGTGTTTACTTGGGCGTCCGCCTGTTCTTGTCTGGGTCCAAGAGACCCGTCGAACGTCGAGTTACTTGTTCTGTCATTCTCCTGCTGTATGATTATCGAGGTGATGAGCTCGCGCAGGTATTGATTTAGTGTGTGATGACATCATCAATGATTCCACACAGGGCCAAGCATCAACAGAACGATCGTTCAAATGACAGAAATTCACGCTGGTTATCTTTACGGTTATCGATTATTTAAACATTTATTTTAGGAAAGATAAATGGATCTATTCTTTCCTGCGTAGTAAAAAATGAATAGACGTGTTTGAAGAAATGTATGCGATTATTACGTTTAACTATGTAATACTATAATTTAAATCTTTGTATTTGAATTTAATATACATATTCAATAGCCTTGTATAATTACATGCTTATACCTCTCTAAACTTTCTACGTGCTTTGTGTCATTTATTTGTGGGAATGTTGTATAAGTGTATTAACGTGGCAAGCATATGATGTGTATGTTGTAATATGTTGTGATGTATATAGGTGTTGTGTATACATATCATGATAAACTTCCTCTAAATGCAATAGTGAGAATGGAATACTGTTGTGTTTACAAGACATGTTTATATTCGTGTTCATATATTTTTATGTCTGTGAATTCTGTTTTAAGTATTTAAAAAATGAGTATCATAATATGATTTTAGTGATACCATACATTTGGGTGGTTGATAGGTGTAGTAAAGTTCAGGTATAGGCCATGTATAAGAAGTTGCATTTAATGATGTTTGCAAACGGTTGTGCGTGAAGATCTATCTTTTAAAACATCTATCAGAGCTCCATATATTCTTTGAAATATTTATACACCACAGGTCTCTGGTCTAAAATGGGCTTGTGATATTACGCTTTCGTTATAATTTGTTGCTCAGGATCTCAAATACTAATTTCTGATTTTATAGACGCCAATCATTCACATATTCGATAACCCCGAACCACACTATCACATATTCAGTCGCACCTACCCACATTATCAAATATTCAGTCGCCCCTACCCACATTATCACATATTCAGTCGCCCCTACCCACATTATCACATATTCAGTCGCCCCTACCCACATTATTACATATTCAGTCGCCCCTACCCACATTATTACATATTCAGTCGCCCCTACCCACATTATTACATATTCAGTCGCCCCTACCCACATTTTTACATATTCACTAACTGACGAAATATACTTCTTCAGCTACACACACACACGCACACACACATGCACCGTTACATCCACACACACACACTGTGCACCTTTACACACACACACACACACATTCCAACATGTACTCACATACACATTCACACACTCTCAGTACATTCAGACGTACAATCCTACAATTACCCACATACCTACCTTACATTTCACTTATCACCACTAACCCAAAATTACATGTTCACATATTCCCTAAACTCACTGACATAATATACTTTTTCAGCTACACATACACACACATGTACCTGTACACACACTCACATGCATCTTTACACACACAAAGACACACACTCACACACGCACACACACACACAAACTTCCTCCTCCATCTCTACAAAAACAACCTGTTGATACCACTCTCACCTAGATCAAAGTAAAACAACATCTGAACCCCAACTCTGTTCGATAAACCCCACCCAACACAACCCCAACTGTCATTATACCTGCGCTGTCATGTGACATGCCAGCCACGTGATACTGACAGCAAGCGTTGACGTGCAGGATGTCATTCCTCAAGCCCAGCCAACTCTGACCTGACCCTCGTGACGTCAATACTGTCACAGGCTTACTGACACTGGAGTTTATGGGTAGTTTCCCTTTGATAAAGCGCAATGCGTTTGTGCTTTAGATTTAGAAATAGTGAAATATCCGTTAAACGGTGTATGGGTATGTTCTACATGTTCGACATATAATAGTTTATTTCATACAAGTGTATGTCTCCTTCAAGCATCAATTGTTGTATTTTATCAACTGCTTCCATTCTTATCGAAATACTTATTTTATGAAAATTAATTTAAAATGTGTTAATTAATTGACACGCGTGAGCTTTGAAATTAAAACATCGATGAACAAGTTATCTGTAGTCTCGATTGAAATAGCACCGACCACCATTTTTAATTTAACCCCCTCCCCCAACCTCCAATGTACAGCCTGTCTCCGTGATTAGAATTTAATTCTAAAAGAAACACATTAAATCCATCGCCTAACAGGATTTTTCATGTGTAGCTATATGTGGGTTTTGTAATGTTATTCCAATTTAATTTCAAGGTTTCTGTTTTGAAAATAACCCATTGTCATTAATTCATTAATTATCTGACAGGTTAATTAGAGATGTATTTCGATTTTGCGTCATACTTGAAAATGGTTGGTTTTATTTATAAATCATTAGAGAATATTATATGTTCACTCAATAATATAACTTTTTTTTTATAACAGCACTCTCAATTCTTAAAACTGTGTTGATGGTATTTTAATGAGTGAACGAATCTAAAAATATTTCTGGGTCGTGAAAAGTGTGTTGCATGGTCAATCTAATATATAAAGCTCAATTCTGTAACGCATATGTTTGTCGTTGGCATTTCTACGGATTTAAGTGTTAGATCAATTATCGTGCGCGTTTGTCTAAATTTATGAGTTAAAAAATTACTATTAAAAGAGTTGGGAAATCATTTTCATTTTTCAAATTATAGTAATAATTGTCGGCATGTTCATTAAACACAAGTTTTAAAAAAAATATAATCTTTTACAAAAATTCTAATTATGTTTTTATTTAGTCCTATAGCGCTTACTTCCCTTTGATAAATTAGGCAAAACACAATTACTTCCCTTTATGAAAGTATTGCATTAGTTGAAAAGCATTTACTTTTTAATTACTTTGTTTTGGTGTTGGGAAAAAAATAATTACATAATTAGCGGGGATTGATCAAGTGCAAATGTTTTAGGTATTTTACGGATAAGCTTGGAGTATTATAATTGTTCATTAAATTGAAACAGGCGCGTTCGTTTAAGTGAGTGCAAAAACTATGAATAAGTTGGGGTACTATAGTCGTTTATTAAGCTAAAACAGGCGATTCTGCCCCGGGCGTTTATGTTCGCGTTAGTGTTTTCTTTGTGTTTAGGTGGGTTTGCGTTAGTGGTTGCGTTTTGATTTGGTTCGTTTTTGTTCTTTCTTTTTTCGTTTTTGTTTTTTTTTGTTTGGGTTTGTATTTGTGTTTTTGGTTGGTTTTGCGTTTGGATTTGGTTTGTTTTCGTTTGCTTTTTCGTTGTTTTTTTTTTGGTATTGGTGTTTGTGGTTGGGTTTGTTGTTAGGTTTTTGTTTTCGTTTGTTTTTTCTTTGTGTTTGTATTGGTGTTTGTGGTTGTGGTTGGGTTTGTTGTTAGGTTTTTGTTTTCGTTTGTATTTCTAATTGTGTTAGCGTTATGTTTGCGTTTTGTTGTTTTGGTTGGTTGTGGTTTGGGTGGGCAATGCCGGGTTTATGATGATTACTAAACACACAGGTAATGGTCTTTAACGGAAAGGTTTTTCACAGAAGCCAGAGCAGGGCCTGGCCGGGACGGCTAGTTGTTTATAAAGTATACACTAGTAGAGGGATAGTGTGATGAATGCTATGTGTATGTCAGTGAGAACTGTATTATGTGGTATTGTGAAAGTCAGATTTACAAGGGATTGTATGTTAAAACTGCTTGTGAGAATATGTAGTCAAGATTTTAATTGCGTGATGTCAATATTATGTTCGATAAAAGTTACCCCTTTGAACATAGACAAAGTAGAGTTCACCTATTTCTGTTACCTGGGATATACAGTGATAGTGGTGTGAGCAGTATACATAGTCGACTGTGTACTCATCCTAGTGTGAGGCAGGTACCTATTTGATTTTCCTTGACTCAGGGGCGTCTACAGTCGACTGTACTCACCCTAATGTGAGGCAGGTACCTATTTGAGTTTCTTGGTCTCAGAGGCGTCCTACCGTCGACTGTACTCATCCTAATGTGAGGTACATATGTGAGTCACGTGGACTCAGGGGGCGTCCTACGTATACGTGGCTGGGATTGGACCTCGACAATTTGGGTTAGCAGCCCTGCGGTCTACCAGCAAACCACATCTGCCATTGTGTGATATTTTAATGAATACTTTGTATGATCAATGCAATACATGGGATTTAATTTTATTCCTTAACAGTAGCAACCATATTACATGTAATTACTCAAATCTCCCCCCCCTTTCCCAGCCACTAATTTACAAAGCTCTATTTATTATGACCATGCCATTACTGCTAGTATACAATGCGTACTGCCTGGCTATACTTTTCTCTACTTCCATGATCTACTATTTTAGGTACTTTTGACTCAGTAAAACAACACCATACTTAAAATAGCCTGTCCGCCGCAGCGCCTCCGTCTAAACCCCATACAAATGTCTCCATGTTTATTAATAATATTATAGCTGTCAAGACGACGCGAAAACATTAATGGGAAATTATAATACAAACATTAACACGATAACTCGCAAATATTTTAGGAAATAAGTTATCTCCGTCGACGCCTATTGTATCTCATCAACGCATTTATTTATAACCCTCGTGTCTAGATTAGATTTAAATAAGCTCACACCTACATACAAGGAAGGAAACATTAATTTTAAGTTCGTAAATAAAACCCCCCCGAAAACAATTTTTTTTTCATTTCGGCTAAAAATAAATCGTATTCTATATCATGTGATCCTGTTAGGTACTAAATTTAGAAATACCCAGACCGCATATGGCTCAAAATTCCTCCTTCTATTTCAAGAAAATCCAACAAAAAGGATTTTTTATGAGTCACGCAAGTGGCTGGACATTTTGTGGACATTTTTTATCTCGACATCTGCCTGACGACAACAAAAGGATAACATAACAGACGTGGTCAAAGATCCACGTTTAGATTCTTTCATTCGGGTTGCTATTTTTAGATTTGGTTGTAGCCAAACTTAGAAAATCTGAATAATAATAGCATGACGGGGAGAAATGCCCGGATGTGGGATAAACAGCTTTAAATAGAGGTCACTCATTACAGCAAACCTTTGTTTTGCTTTTTGTGTTAATCTTTGATTTTTCTTGTATATAATTTTATTTTAATTTCCCTGCTTGTTCAAAAATCGTAGTTTAGCCTTGTTTTATCTTATACAATTTTTTTTTTTTTTGCATTTCATCAGATAATTAACCTGGCATGAAAGAGACTGATGAATTAAACCTGCTTTCATACGCTGTTCTGGAACTTCGATTTGTGTGTGGAAAACAAAAATTAACATGATTACCACATGGTATTCACAAGTTTATCAAATGGTTGTCAAGTAGTTATTCAATGGTTATCACGTGGTTATTAAATGATAATTACATGATAATTACATTGCTTATCACACTTTAAACTAAACAGTTATTGATTTTCAAAACATCACCTTGTTTGATAATTAACAAACAAATGCCCATGTTGTTTCCAAAACTTCGTATAATGAAACAAATATCATCAAAGTCGAGATATTGCTGTTAATAAATGTATCAAATTATATATATATATATATATATATATATATATATATATATATATATAGGCCCTATATATATATATATATATATATATATAGGCCCTATATATATATATATATATATATATATATATATATATATATATATATATATATATATATTGGGGGGTGTAGGCCCTCAGCCAGTCACAGCCTGTATTCTTTATTTGAAAAAAATAATCCATTAAGAGCAAATGTTACAGTTCCAGGACCGACTTCATTCTTAAAATCCTTTCTTCCGCCATGTTGTATACGTCACATTTACAGTTCTCTATTGAGGTCATGTGGCCGATAAAAATAGCCACTGCATTCATCACTTCGATCTACGTTGTGAGGGTTGTGGGTGAGGACTGGTTGGGTATGGGCGGGGAGGGAGGGGCTGGGATAAAATGAATGTATCATTCAATAGTGAGCTATTTTTAGACGAGGTCAGTGCAAGTGACGGGTACCACTTTGTGGGATGGATAGGATGATTAATTTGTTGTGTGACAAGATGGATGGGATGATTAATTTGTTGTATAGCAAGATGGTTGGGATGATTAATTTGTTACATGGCAAGGTGGATAGGATGATTAATTTAATGTATAGCAAGATGGTTGTGTAAGTCGAAACTATCGGGGTGTTTAAAAAAATCATACAGGCAACAACCCCACTATTATTTGTCTACAAACTCCACTGTCTATTAGTTATCTACAATCAGCGATGTCTATTAGTTGTCTACAATCAGCGATGTCTATAAGTTATCTACAATCATCGAAGTCTATTAGTTATCTACAATCAGCGATGTCTATTAGTTGTCTACAATCAGCGATGTCTATTAGTTATCTACAATCAGCGATGTCTATTAGTTATCTACAATCATCGATGTCTATTAGTTATCTACAATCAGCGATGTCTATAAGTTGTCTACAATCAGCGATGTCTATAAGTTGTCTACAATCAGCGATGTCTATTTGCTCTCCACGAACCTAAATAACCATTAGCCTACCACAACCCCAACTGTAACCAACGCATTTCTTTTTACTTATTTAAATCGTGGTTTAACTACTATAGTTTAAAGAAAATAATTTACTTTTATTCTTTACTTATAATTATATAAAATCTTGTAATTAAGAAGTATTTAAATATTATTATTTAGTGATTATTAAAAAAAATAAATCAATTCCCATATTTCATTGAAGAATATGTCGAAAGATCTAAGAGCGACAACCATTAATAACCTCTGCATTAGCAGGAAATTTAGGAATAATCTACCCTTACTTGTACCATTTCTTACTTTTCTATTATTGATATTTGTTATAAAAGTACGAGCCGGCCCGCGGCATAACATACGCCGCTATTTAGTTGTTTCTAATTTTCAATAATTCATAATTTGTGAATTCGACAGTACCAACGCTGACACTGAAAATATTTCTTTAAAACACTATAAGTAGCTCGTTAAGGACCATAACCCCCCCCTTCCTTCCCTCCCCCCCTCCTCCCCCCCCTACGTTTAAAATCGTTGGCTCTGCTTCTAAACATTTAGAGTGAACACAGCTCACTAAAACCATGTAGGGGTGGGGAGGTAGGGAGAGCGTTTGCAGCTTGTTTTCTAACGGCTCGAAGAAGAGAATTATATATATAGATTATCAAAGACGTGTATTTACTAAGGCGCCATGTTTGTTTGTTTACTAAATTACAATTTTTATACTTTTACATAATGATGTCCGTTACGTACTTAAGTTACATTTCCGTAAAAAAAAAAAAACAACACGTAAATTCAAAAGCAAGTGTAACTATTTATTTATTTGGCAATCTGAAATATTACAATGAATTTAAACTTTTAAAAAGTTTATTTTTCCATTTATCATGAAAACATCACACCAGTTTATACATCATACGTATTATTTACTAATTCAGGGCGTCAAAAATATAGAATTATATCTTGTAATACCAAATACACAATATGTTTACATTTGAGTTATATATATGAGCACATTGCATTTCGAATAAAAGATTTGTATGCTTGAAAACGTAGACTTTACACGAAAATATATATTAAAACATTTTTTTTTTCATTTCATTTATTATAAAAACTTGTTAAGTTTCTTAAATCAAACAGACCTTCAAATGAATATATTTTAAATGTAACCCACAACAATCATGCATAAAAATTAACAAATATATCTTTCACATGTAATTGAACCTACTTAGGTTTACATTTACTACATTCATAACATCAATAGCATTATTTGTAACTTGATATAAATATGATGTTTGTAACATCAGTTACTCATTTTTTAATCGGCTCATACTCAGTTCAATCTTTTACTTCACGCACATTACGCGTTTCATTTCAGTCACATTGATAATTTTGTTGTTATTCGATGTGTTTACATTTGGTCATTAAATATTGCAGTGACAGACTTGCTACATGTTTTTGTAACAGTATGTTGTCACATGCATTTTGTTCTTATATTTTCCTGTAACATTATGTTATTACACTCTGTTGTTACACTAAGTAATTACATTATGTTGATACATTATGTTGATTCATTATGTTGTTACACTATGTTGTTACACAATGTTATTACATTATGTTGATTCATTATGTTGATTCATTGTGTTGTTACATAATGTTGATACATATTTTGTTACACTTTGATTGCTCACACGGCCGTGCTGTACTCTGTTCTATTTCTGACTTGACATAACACCGTCTCACTGTAGAGTTTGACCGCCTCGTACAACGTCCAGTACTGGTGCTGGGGAGTTAGGTTTTCTTTTTGTTGAAACGGAAATATTAATGGTGTTAAGTGAAACGAGAGTAAAGTTTCCATTTCAAATCTAATAATTCTTATGGCAGATGGAGTAGAGTTCACCTGTTTCTTGACCTCTGTGTATACAGGTTTGGTGTAGTTATCGGATCTAATAATTCTTAGGGCAGGTGGAGTAGAGTTCACCTATTTATAGACCTCTGTATATAAAGTTTGATGTAGTCAGCATTATGCCGCACCACCTTTAATTTCCCTTACGTGGGTCAGGTACCTATCAGAGCTGGCTGGACATATGCTTGTCTGGGAGTCCCAAGTTTGGACCGAGATCCGAACTCGAGATCTTCCGGCTAGTAGTCTAGTGCTCTACCTACCGACCACGACGTTCAGATGATGTTAAATAGTTTAATGTTGTGCCACACTTTATGTTTTATTATTTACAGAAAGCCTAGGTGAGGTCACGTGATTAGATGTATACATTCATTTCAAAAATAATTTATAATAAGAAAAGAAACATATACTTTTGATTGAATAATACGGGATAACTTTAGCTCTGATTGATTTAAAGCACTTTTGACTTAGTGTTGCTGGAATGACTTCAAACAGTGGCGTAGCGGGGGAGGGGAGGGGGGCGGAAGGAAGCGGACCGCACCGGGTGACACCATTTAGGGGGTGAGATCAAGGCAAAAAATAGCAAAATATACAGAGAAAAATGATAATTTCACTTAAGTGATTAATTCAAGTGTTAAATAGTCTTTTAAGAGCAAATTTGACAAATCCCGACAACGGTGGAGGGGGGGGGGTGCTAATCGAAAGTTTGAGGGGGGGGGGGGGGTGGTGCAAATCGAAAATTGATAGTTTGTCCCCGGGCGCCGGGAAAAGTCGCTACGCTTCTTGGGGGTGACACCATTAAGTGCCGCACCGGGTGACACCCGACCTCGCTACGCCACTGACTTCAAACATGACTGCAAGAAAACATAATTGACTTACTAATGTCGGGATGACTTCTTGTCGAATTGACTTCACTTTCCCAACGACAACTGGTACCGAGAAACACTTTTCACGATCGAACTGATCGAGGATTAGCGACAATACACAGGCTAATCCACATTGTTCGGCGCCGTTCCTGGGGAAAAGGTGAAATGCAAAACACAACTAGTACACAATGGTGAGTTCTTTTGCTAGGAAACAGTTGAAAGATTTATAGGCAAAACACAACTAGTAGACAATGGTGAGTTCTTTTGCTAGGAAACAGTTGAAAGATTTATAGGCAAAACACAACTAGTACACAATGGTGAGTTCTTTTGCTAGGAAACAATTTAAATAGTTAAAGGCAAAACACAATTAGTACACAATGATGAGTTCTTTTGCTAGGAAACAGTTGAAAGATTTATAGGCAAAACACAACTAGTACACAATGGTGAGTGCTATTGCTAGGGAACAGGTGAAATACAAAACACAACTAGTACACAATGGTGAGTACTTTTGCTAGGGAACAGTTGAAAGATGTTTAGGCAAAACACAACTAGTACACAATGGTGAGTTCTATTGCTAGGGAACAGTTGAAATATTTATAGGCACAACACAATTAGTACACAATGGTGAGTGCTTTTGCTAGGGAACAGGTGAAATACAAAACACAACTAGTACACAATGGTGAGTGCTATTGCTAGGAAACAGTTGAAATATTTATAGGCACAACACAATTAGTACACAATGGTGAGTTCTATTGCTAGGAA
The DNA here is from genome assembly GCF_028476545.2 of Physella acuta. Classification (NCBI taxonomy): domain Eukaryota; kingdom Metazoa; phylum Mollusca; class Gastropoda; family Physidae; genus Physella; species Physella acuta. The sequence goes on from NW_026732334.1 coordinate 207,324, forward strand.
ACAGTTGAAATATTTATAGGCACAACACAACTAGTACACAATGGTGAGTGCTTTTGCTAGGGAACAGGTGAAATACAAAACACAACTAGTACACAATGGTGAGTGCTTTTGCTAGGGAATAGGTGAAATACAAAACACAACTAGTACACAATGGTGAGTTCTTTTGCTAGGGAACAGTTGAAATAATTAAAGGCACAACACAATTAGTACACAATGGTGAGTACTATTGCTAGGAATCTATCGTAAAAAAATCTACAGACAAAACACAAATTACTCTATACTCACTTTGTTGAGCACATACGGTTTAGGAAAATAAAAGTCAAAATGTTTAAATAAATATACACCTCGACACACAGTGTATGTCTTCTGAAACGTGTTCGTTTATCTCTCACCTGCACATCCAAACCACTGCCTCTTTCTTTGTCCGCTTTGAACGGAGAAGCTGTACAATGTGTAGAATGTGATTCGCTTCATAATCAGTAGCGGTGTACGACAGGTGGGTTATCGTTCTTGACTTGGATTTCTGGAAACAGAAATGTATGATACGTTCTATAAATGTATCAGATTTGACTGTCAAACCGTGGTTACATCAATTAAATTATATACAAAACAATCTTATCAAGTCATGTTAGAATGAAATGACATTTTGAATATTACGTCGCCTTAAGTATATCATGAAAATAAATAAACATAAATACAATTTACAAGTTTACACTGTGATAATGCGAAATGTGATCAGTAACTTTAGTTTAAATTTTAACTTTAGTTTGTAAACCCGAATAAAAATATCACTTTCCTGCCCCATTCCCTCTTGCTGTAGTCTAAGCGTTAGCTCCTCAAAACATGTTCCTGATGTGAACGACTCTTTATACACTCTTATGGTCCCACACAACAGTGGAGTTTCCTCACTTTCTGGTAAATACACGCCAATGGTCTAAACAGTTGGAACAAATAGACTTATTAGTTCTAATGGTGTTTGTGGATACAATTTATTTGGCAATACATATTGGTTTATTGGGTAAATGGCAATAGAGCTATAATGTACTTAAAATATTACAGCATCATTTTTTCTGAGTTCTAGTTCAAACGCTACAATGAGAGTGACGTCATACTGAGAGACCAGTCTCCAGAAGTCGGTGACCGTCGTGGGTAGAGGCAGCTGAGTGAGGTAATCGATTGTTCCAGAATCAGACACCTGTGGAAAGATCATTGAAACATAGACTGGAACTGGGGTGTTCTAGAATCGAACACTCGTAGACATAATATTCTAACACACATAAGTATTTGTATCCCTTCTACACGGACCGTATAAAATGTATCATTTTGAATCTTAATCCTGACACGTCTGAAAATTAAAATTACTCTGTCAATAAAGGTCGTAGTTAATAAGTGAGTTAAATTTGAATTTAAGACTAATCTTAGTTATATTTTGTTTTCATTTCTTATGTAATATAAAGATATACACAATTTTTTACAGTCTAAGTTGAAATGTGTCTTTAAATGGACTGAAAAGAAAAGTCATTAAATTACAACGATATTTGTCGTTGAATGGTAAAGTAATTAACTAAAGATCATTGATGGAAGATAAAATTATTAAATAAGGAACGGTCTTTGCTGAAAAGCGTCTTTAATTATACTGAAATGTAGTCATCTTAGTTGAAAGGTAGAGTCATTAAGTAAAGAAAGCTCTCAGTGACTTAGTTGAAATATAACTTGAACTGTAGTGTTTTCTACAGACGTTCAGGTGAGACCCAACCGTACCTGAACAGATACAGCATTGATGTAGTCCCCTATGTCGCTATAGTCGGGATGTAATAGTGGTCGGTACATCTCATCTGTGGTAGAGAGACGTGCAGAGGTTAGTAATATATATATGTGTGTGTGTGGGGGGGGGGGTTCGAGTACTTGATACAAGCCATATATGTAGGCTGGGTCTACGACAAATTCACGAAAGACGCTTGCCTGAAGGCCGTTTGCCCGAATTACAAGTGTCTTTTGGGAAAACGCCTGGCTCCCATGTAGGCTACATGTATCGGCAGAAGTTAGAAATATGTGTGGTGGGAGGGGGTCGTGTACTCGATACAAGTCCTATAATATGTAGATATAGTGGCAGAAGTTAGAAGTATGTAAGGGGGGGGGGGTAATGTACTAGATACAAGCCATATTTGTACAAATACCAATTTTTGAGATCAACGCAAATAGTATAACATTACATTTTGGTAGGGGGGGGGAGAAAGGGGGGGGTGAGGCATTGTTCATACCACCCATAATTTGCCTTGTAGAAAAGGGTATCATAAATAGATCGATGCCTTTACAAAATACCAATTCAACTATGTGTTGGGTTAGGGTTCGAGCACCAATAAGCAACACAGTCAAATTCGGTGACACCACAACGAAAGATACACCACCTTTCTAGAAAACTCTGCTTAAGGTTTGCATTACTCTTTAACCATAGAGCAACAAACTCCGAGACGAATGTGATACCTAAATGCCTTTAGTACATAATGCTGCATAATTATTCGCTGACCCAGTAAAGTAAAAAATAATGTAAAGAATCATCTAGACCAAGCGATCCATTGGGCAGATGAAGTAGAGAATATGCTTCTTGACCTCGGCAATAAAGGGAAAGTGTGGGCAGCACTTTACACAGCCGCCTTTACTTTTTCTAACATGATTTGAGTATCCGTAGAGTTGGGTGGACTTAGGGACGATCTACTAATACATTTATCATATTAGAAGTGCTAATGCTATTTTCTATTAAGTACTACACCCATCTAGTCCAGGGGCGTAGCGAGGGTGGGGGGTGTGCAGACCACACCTGGTGACACCATTTAGGGGGATGACACCAAGACAAACAATAGCAAAATATATAGAGAAAAATGATAATCCCACTTAATTAAGCGATTAATTCGAGTGTTAAATAGTCGTTTAAGATGTGCAAATCGAAAGTTTGATGGGTGGGGGGGATGGGGGGGGGGGGGGTGCAAATCGAAAATTAAAAGTTTGTCCCCGGGAAGGGTCGCTACGCCTCTGGGGGTCGACACCAATAAGTGCCGCACCGGGTGACACCAGACCTCGCTACGCCCCTGATCTAGTCTACTGTGTGGGCGTTGACGTCTTACTTGTGTAAACATTGAACCTGTTTTTGTCCGCATGGTCGACTAGAACCTTCTCCTTGTCAGGGTCAGCTTCAAATGAAGTCGTTATGTACGTTAGATTCTAAGTCAGGGGAAAAACAATTGGCTTTGTTTGTTTAGGGTTTAACTGTACATTTGTAAACTGAGAATGTTTCTAAAACTTCATGCACAGACAAAATAATGAATTCATAATATAAAATTCGAAATGAATTTAGAACTTAACAAAATAATGCTACAGAGTTTTTTTCAGGCATCTCTTCGAGATGGGGGGGGAGCTAGAGCCCGCAGAGAAACGTATACGGCACCCCCCCCTCCAAAAAGAAATATGATTTATATAGAAAATGTATATGTTTGTCACCCCCCCCACCCGAAAATTTAAGTTCGCTCGCCTCCTTACAACCCCCCCCCCCCCCCCGCCAAAAAAATGTCAAGAATTTTAAAATAGCAACCAAGAATATACGAAATCTACATTGAATTCTCGTTCCAGTTGCGTTTCTTGATCCCTATAGATCCCAATCAAAAACACCTTCAGAAACACCTCGTTCAGATGAATGTATGATCCGTCACAGGTAACCGCTGCCATAAGAGCGTGGTGTAGAAACATGTAATAGTCCTGGAATAGAGTACAAAGTACATCATCTACACTGGTTAGTTGGTTCACAAGCTGAAAAAATTGCACCCTACTTCTGTAACCTTCCATACAAGCTTTCAACCTCACTTGACTAGTCGTAATGCATCGGGCTTTCTTACAATTATTTAACAATGAGCATTTTTAAATTAAGGCTTTGTCAAACATTCCTTTGTAAACATTTACTAATCACTTACATAAAATCTTTTAAAATACATAACTCCATATAGATCTTTATTGAGATGGAGTACATTTTAAACATGAAGTGCTATTATAGCTCTTCTAACTACAATACTACGGCAGGTGTTTCATCTTGGGGCGCCACCTTCTGATACACTGAAACACTCAACATGGATCCTAAGCTGTAGCCCCGCTCTCTGATAGACTGATACACTCAACGTGGATTTCAAGATCCTAATTGCTATAACTCAAATAATTCAACCAACTTACAAAACTATCAATCATTTGAGATCTGCCCCTCCTAATTGCTATAACTAGAATAATTCAACCAACTTACAAAACTATCAATCATTTGAGATCTGCCCCTCCTAATTGCTATAACTAGAATAATTCAACCAACTTACAAAACTATCAATCATTTGAGATCTGCCCCTCCTAATTGCTATAACTAGAATAATTCAACCAACTTACAAAACTATCAATCATTTGAGATCTGCCCCTCCTAATTGCTATAACTAGAATAATTCAACCAACTTACAAAACTATTAATCATTTGAGATCTGCCCCTCCTAATTGCTATAACTAGAATAATTCAACCAACTTACAAAACTATCAATCATTTGAGATCTGCCCCTCCTAATTGCCTTGACTGTCCCCACGAAGTCGACTGATTGGGTGGTTCTTGCTTGCATAAGGAGATCGTGAAGAGCCAAAAATACTGACGTTCTCGTTGATCCATTTCTAAGGAGTTGAATACTTAACTCTCACACGATTGAAATAGTTATATATATATATATATATATATATATATATATATATATATATATATATAAAATGTAAGTGCGTGTTTCTCTCTCTCTCTCTCTCTCTCTCTGTGTGTGTGCACATAAATATGTCTACTCTTCAACATAAAGCAGAATAAAGTACCAATTCAAACCAATTGATTTTTGGGCAGGTGAAGTTGAGTTCACCTGTTTCTGTGACTTCGGCTAATGAAGAACAAAGTGGCTGCCCTCCCGACTTCACTTTCTCTAACATGAGTCAGATATCTGGTGGGGGGGGGGGGGGATTTACGGACGTCTTACGGATTCTATCACTGGATCCGAACTCAAGACTTTCGGGTTGGAAGTTATACACTCTACCATCTGACCACGTTCCTCCTTAAGTAGCGGATAGTATGAGCAACAAACCATACACCGAGTAAATGAACAAAACAGCAGGTACAAGCTGTTTGACTAAGCTGTAGTGTAAGGCTTTGATAGAAACCTTTTTATTTAGTAAACTCACTGATGGTCACTACTGGACAACCAAGAGATGACTGACCTACAATGTAATGCTGACAGATGACTGACCTACAATGTAATGACTGTGTGACAGATGACTGACCTACAATGTAATGATTGTGTGAGAGATGACTGACCTACAATGTAATGATTGTGTGAGAGATGACTGACCTACAATGTAATGACTGTGTGGGCTGACAGATGAATGACCTACAATGTAATGACTGTGTGACAGATGATTGACTTACAATGTAATGCTGACAGACGACTGACCTACAATGTAATGACTGTCTGGGCTGACATAAGACTGACCTACAATGTAATGACTGTCTGGGCTGACAGATGACTGACCTACAATGTAATGATTGTGTGAGAGATAACTGACCTACAATGTAATGACTGTCTGGGCTGACAGATGACTGACCTACAATGTAATGACTGTGTGGGCTGACAGATGACTGACCTACAATGTAATGATTGTGTGAGAGATAACTGACCTACAATGTAATGACTGTGTGGGCTGACAGATGAATGACCTACAATGAAATGACTGTGTGCAGATGACTGACCTACAATGTAATGCTGACAGATGAATGACCTACAATGAAATGACTGTGTGACAGATGACTGACCTACAATGTAATGCTGACAGATGACTGACCTACAATGTAATGACTGTGTGGGCTGACAGATGACTGACCTACAATGAAATGACTGTGTGACAGATGACTGACCTACAATGTAATAACTGTATGATAGATGACTGACCTACAATGAAATGACTGTGTGACAGATGACTGACCTACAATGTAATGCTGACAGATGACTGACCTACAATGTAATGACTGTGTGGGCTGACAGATGACTGACCTACAATGAAATGACTGTGTGACAGATGACTGACCTACAATGTAATAACTGTATGATAGATGACTGACCTACAATGAAATGACTGTGTGACAGATGACTGACCTACAATGTAATGCTGACAGATGACTGACCTACAATGTAATGACTGTGTGGGCTGACAGATGACTGACCTACAATGAAATGACTGTGTGACAGATGACTGACCTACAATGTAATAACTGTATGATAGATGACTGACCTACAATGAAATGACTGTGTGACAGATGACTGACCTACAATGTAATAACTGTATGATAGATGACTGACCTACAATGTAATTTCTGTGTGACAGATGACTGACCTACAATGTAAAGACTGTGTGACAGATGACTGACCTACAATGTAATGACTGTGTGGGCCACATATGACTGACCTACAATATAATGACTGTGTGACAGATGACTGACCTACAATGTAATGACTGTATGGGCCACAGATGACTGACCTACAATGTAATGACTGTGTGACATATGACTGACCTACAATGTAATGACTGTGTGACAGAAGACTGACCTACAATGTAATGACTGTATGGACCATAGATGACTGACCTACAATGTATTGACTGTGTGACATATGACTGACCTACAATGTATTGACTGTGTGACATATGACTGACCTACAATGCACTACCGTTAACGCCTGAGTCGGCTCACGAAATACTCGATGCTCAAAGTCTACCAGACGCCAGATACAAGGTACGCTGTTGTCAGGCCAGGATGTGAAATGGAATTGGATCAACGTGCAGACCTCGTCATCCCCCTGGCGGAATCAAGTGAACCATCCAATCAACATTGACTTATTTCATCCAATCAACATTGACTTATTTCATCCAATCAACATTGGTTTATTTCATCCAATCAACATTGGTTTATTTCATCCAATCAACATTGACTTATTTCATCAAATCAACATTGGTTTATTTCATCTCAATATACATTTAGTTCATTTAGTCACATTACATATATATATATATATATATATATATATATATATATATATATATATATATATATATATATATATATATATATATATATATATATATATAATTCTCTTCTGGGAGACGCTAAAAAACAAGCTGTAAGCGCGCTCCCTACCACCCCACCGCTACATGGTCTGGTGAGCTTTGGTTCACGCTAAATATTTACAGTCGTAGAGCCGGGTTTAGTGACGGTTACTAGGGGCAGATAATTTATTTAAAACGATTTTAAACTTAGGGGAGGTAGCTAAGAGGAGGCTGTTTTCACGGGGGTGGGGTAGGGGTTGGGGAAAGGAGGGGGGTATCGTCCTTAACGAGCTACTGATAAATCAAAAAGCAAATATATTAAGTGGCAGCATTGGTACTGTCGAATTCACAAATTATGAATTACTAAAAAGTAGAAAATAAAACAACTAACTAGCGGCGTATGATACGCCGCGGGTCGGCTCGTATAGATAATTTCATCACAATAAGTATTTAGTTTATTTCATCAAATTATTAAAGTAATATTTCTGAGCTATAGCAACATCGTCAAAAAAAAAAAAAAAGAAAAAAAAAAGCCTTACCTTTACTTTTGTAATTTCCATTTTTCTGAGCGTATAGTCGGCAAATACCTCTGTATGCAGTACCTTCACTTTCATGCTGTGGAAGAGTCTTTCCGTGTCGTCCCAATATTGCTTCTGCTCCTAAACAAACATCATCAGGCATTTAAAATCGTTTCCATAAAAAAATTCAATTATTATCTAAAGTGTTTTTTTTTAAACCCGTGAAATACATTTACATTTTTATTTTATGTTATAAAACAATGTAATCGTGCAGATTATATGAATGATATGATTGGAAATAACACAGTATTGTAATATTGTCTGAGTGTAAGAATACCGCTTGAGGTAAGTCGACGAAAGTGTATTTACTCTTAATGGTTCCATGACAAATGATCTCAGGACAAAAGATCTCAAACAAATAATCTCAGGACAAATGATCTCAGGACAAATGATCTCATGAAAAATGATCTCAGGACAAATGATCTCAGGACAAATGATCTCAGGACAAATGATCTCAGGACAAATGATCTCAGGACAAATGATCTCAGGACAAATGATCTCAGGACAAATGATCTCAGGACAAATGATCTCAAGGACAAATAATCTCACGAACAAAAGATACCATGACAAAATATATCAGCATAAATGATACCATGGACAAATGATCTCAGACAAAGTATCATATATTTCTAGAGATTTAAGATTGCTTGAAAAAGCATTATCTTTCCAGTTTTTCAAAATCCTTCAGAACGTAATAATTGTTTATCGCTGTATTATAAAACCAAAAATAAAAATAAAAAAACTCCTTACCTCTCTGTTTTATCTCAGTGTACGCGAGATTTTGTCACGAATTAATAAAAGACGAAAAAGAAGAACACAAAAAATGTGAATACTTTACAACCTACTTCGTCACTGTCGTTTATATTGTCCAACATAACAACTCGACTAACTTTCTGCTCCCACAACATTCTCAGGAAGTCATCAACCATAACAATGTTGGGACCTAGGGGAAATTGCCTGTATCAGTATACTTATCATGTGGAGTTTTTTGTTTCTATCAGAACTAATTACAAAGTTCGCTTATATCTCACTTTATTGGTATACCTTTATAATTAGTTTGATGTAAAGTTTGCTTACATTTCATTCTGTTGGTATACCTTTATAATTAGTTTGATGTTAACTTTTATAATTAGTTTGATGTAAACGTTGCTTATAGTACACTGTATTGGTATACCTTTATAATTAGTTTGATGTAAACTTTGTTTATAATTCACTCTGTTGGTATACCTTTATAATTAGTTTGATGTAAACTTTGTTTATAATTCACTCTATTGGTATACCTTTATAATTAGTTTGATGCAACTATTCAGTTGACAAACATCAATGTTTTTATTTTACAATACATTTACGAATCCGAATATGAAGATTACAATATTGTGTTAGCTGTTAAGTATGTAACACTCTAAGGACAAAAAGATAGACGACTATAAAGAAAATAAAAACTACCTTGTGATGCTATAATTATATCATGATCAAGACCCTGTAGAAGAGAAGGTAAAATTAGACCATATGAAACGTTTGGTAAAACTGCATTGTATTGCTTGTTTCTACGTATAAGCCCAAAACTATATATCATATTTTAATATATACAATAACATAGAAATTGTAGTCCAACCTTCATTTTATGATAATCTGCAGACAATTATAAACATGAGGGGAAGCATGGTTGGGTGGTAGAGGTAGTCTAACCCCCCACCCCCCATTCAACCCAACAAAAAAAATTGTAGAAAAAATATTTACTTTTACCAGTGACCGTATCCCCGGACATTTCGAAAAAAAAGTCTGGAAGAAAGACTGAATCAAAGGCCAATCAAACGTAAACGAAAAGCAATTATAAATAACCTGTCTAGTACATGTTTAGCGTTTAGATCTAAGTCTTAACGATTGAGCACTTTACGTAAAGTGGAGATTTGTGTGCAAATTTAATTAAGTCTTACTTGAATAAAACTGGCGTTAATGTACTCCCCTTGATTTTCTTCCGCATTTGAGATCAGAAGGACACGAGAATGGTCGTCTGCTCAAAGTTATATAGCCAGCAAGTGTGGATTTTTGCCAAAAAATTATGTGTGAAATGAAAGATTTGAGTTTTGTAACTATAGTTTACAAATATATATATATATATATATATATATATATATATATATATATATATATATATATATATATATATATATATATGTATATATATATATATATATATATATATATATATATATATATATATATATATATATATATATATAAGCATATACATATATATTTATATAATTATGTAATTATGATTTCACTGATGGAGTTTTTAAATAGTTTCATCTGTGTTGATAACTCACTGTGTAACACACAATGCGAGCCACGACACAATATTCGAGGCACCGCACAATATACGAGGGACGACACAATATACGAGGCACGACACAATATGCACGACACAAAATACGAGGCACGACATAATA